>NW_027331051.1:0-149633 GCF_022965805.1 Primulina eburnea
CAATATGGAGCAAAGTTTAGCCCATAAAGTAATCCAAAAATAGAATCCCTCCCCTTCTTAGTCCTAGGCAACCCCAAAATAAGTCCATAGAAATGTCAGTCCAAGTTCTTTTAAGAATAGCACGCAAAAGTGTTCCAAAGTTCTATTGACAACTTCAGTTTGTCTATCCGTTTTGAGGATGACAAGTAGTAGATTACAACATATGGAGCAAAGTTTAGCCCATAAAGTAATCCAAAAACTTAATTCCTCCCCTTCTTAGTCCTAGGCAAACCCCAAAATAAAGTCCATAGAAATTCAGTCCAAGTTTTTTTAAGAATAGCACGCAAAAGTGTTCTCAAAGTTCTATTTACAACTTCAGTTTGTCTATCCGTCGAAGATGACAAGTAGTAGATTACAACTTTATTGTGTAAAGTTCAGCCCATAAAGTAATCCATAAATAGAATCCCTCCCCTTCTTAGACCTAGGCAACCCCAAATAAAGTCCATAGAAATGTCAGTCCAAGTTCTTTTAAGAATAGCACGCAAAAGTGTTCCCAAAGTTTTATTGCCACTTCCTTTGTCCATCTGTTTGAGGATGACAAGTAGTAGATTACAACAATATTGAGCAAAGTTTAGCCCATAAAGTAATCCAAAAATAGAATCCCTCCCCTTCTTAGTCCTAGGCAACCCCAAAATAAAGTCCATAGAAATGTCAATCCAAGTTCTTTTAAGAATTGCACGCAAAAGTGTTCCCAAAGTTGTATTGACAACTTCAGTTTGTCCATCTGTTTGAGGATGACAAGTAGTAGATTACAACAATATTGAGCAAAGTTTAGCCCTAAAAGTAATCCAAAAATAGAATCCCTCCCCTTCTTAGTCCTAGGCACCCCAAAATAAAGTCCATAGAAATGTCAATACAAGTTATTTTTATGAATAGCACGCAAAAAGTGTTCCCAAAGTTCTATTGACAACTTCAGTTTGTCCATCTGTTTGAGGATGACAAGTAGTAGATTACAACAATATTGAGCAAAGTTTAGCCTATAAAGTAATCCAAAAATAGAAATCCCTCCCCTTCTAAGTCCTAGGCAACCCCAAAATAAAGTCCATAGAAATTTCAATCCAAGTACTTTTTAAGAATAGCATGCAAAAGTGTTCAGAAAGTTCTATTGACAACTTCAGTTTGTCCATCCGTTTGAGGATGACAAGTAGTAGATTATAACAATATGGAGCAAAGTTTAGCCCATAAAGTAATCCAAAAATAGAATCCCTCCCCTTCTTAGTCCTAGGCAACCCCAAAATAAAGTCCATAGAAATGTCAGTCCAAGTTCTTTTTAAGAATAGCACGCAAAAGTGTTCCCAAAGTTCTATTGACAACTTCAGTTTGTCTATCCGTTTGAGGATGACAAGTAGTAGATTACAACAATATGGAGCAAAGTTTAGCCCATAAAGTAATCCAAAAACTTAATCCCTCCCCTTCTTAGTCCTAGGCAACCCCAAAATAAAGTCCATAGAAATGTCAGTCCAAGTTTTTTTTAAGAATAGCACGCAAAAGTGTTCTCAAAGTTCTATTTACAACTTCAGTTTGTCTATCCGTTCGAAGATGACAAGTAGTAGATTACAACTTATTGTGTAAAGTTCAGCCCATAAAGTAATCCATAAATAGAATCCCTCCCCTTCTTAGACCTAGGCAACCCCAAAATAAAGTCCATAGAAATGTCAGTCCAAGTTCTTTTTAAGAATAGCACGCAAAAGTGTTCCCAAAGTTCTATTGCCAACTTCAGTTTGTCCATCTGTTTGAGGATGACAAGTAGTAGATTACAACAATATTGAGCAAAGTTTAGCCCATAAAGTAATCCAAAAATAGAATCCCTCCCCTTCTTAGTCCTAGGCAACCCCAAAATAAAGTCCATAGAAATGTCAATCAAAGTTCTTTTTAAGAATTGCACGCAAAAGTGTTCCCAAAGTTGTATTGACAACTTCAGTTTGTCCATCTGTTTGAGGATGACAAGTAGTAGATTACAACAATATTGAGCAAAGTTTAGCCCATAAAGTAATCCAAAAATAGAATCCCTCCCCTTCTTAGTCCCAGGCAACCCCAAAATAAAGTCCATAGAAATGTCAATCCAAGTTATTTTTATGAATAGCACGCAAATGTGTTCCCAAAGTTCTATTGACAACTTCAGTTTGTCCATCTGTTTGAGGATGACAAGTAGTAGATTACAACAATATTGAGCAAAGTTTAGCCCAAAAAGTAATTCAAAAATAGAATCCCTCCCCTTCTTAGTCCTATGCAACCCCAAAATAAAGTCCATAGAAATCCTCAATTGGGAACACTTTTGCGTGATGATGAGGTTAAGGTTTGTTGAGTCATTTATGGATTACTTTATGTCAGTCCAAGTTCTTTTAAGAATAGCACGCAAAAGTGTTCCCAAAGTATTCTCAAAGTTCTATTTACAACTTCAGTTTGTCCATCCGTTCGAGGATGACAAATAGTAGATTACAACTTTATTGTGCAAAGTTCAGCCCATAAAGTAATCCATAAATAGAATCCCTCCGCTTCTTAGTCCTAGGCAACCCCAAAATAAAGTCCATAGAAATGTCAGTCCAAGTTCTTTTAAGAATAGCACGCAAAAGTGTTCCCAAGGTTCAGAACTTCAGTTTGTCCATCTGTTTGAGGATGACAAGTAGTAGATTACAACAATATTGAGCAAAGTTTAGCCCATAAAGTAATCCAAAAATAGAATCCCTCCCCTTCTTAGTCCTAGGCAACCCCAAAATAAAGTCCATAGAAATGTCAGTCCAAGTTCTTTTTAAGAATAGCACGCAAAAGTGTTCTCAAAGTTCTATTTACAACTTCAGTTTGTCCATCCGTTTGAGGAAGACAAGTAGTAGATTACAACAATATTGAGAAAAGTTTAGCCCATAAAGTAATCCATAAATAGAATCCCTCCCCTTCTTAGTCCTAGGCAACCCCAAAATAAAGTGCATAGAAACCAAAAATAGAATCCCTCCCCTTCTTAGTCCTAGGCAACCCCAAAATAAAGTCCATAGAAATGTCAATCCAAGTTCTTTTTAAGAATAGCATGCAAAAGTGTTCCCAAAGTTCTATTGACAACTTCAGTTTGTCCATCCGTTTGAGGATGACAAGTAGTAGATTACAACAATATGGAGCAAAGTTTAGCCCAGAAAGTAATCCAAAAACTTAATCCCTCCCCTTCTTAGTCCTAGGCAACCCCAAAATAAAGTCCATAGAAATGTCAGTCCAAGTTCTTTTAAGAATAGCACGCAAAAGTGTTCCCAAAGTTCTATATACAACTTCAATTTGTCCATCCGTTTGAGGATGACAAGTAGTAGATTACAACTTTATTGTGCAAAGTTTAGCCCATAAAGTAATCCATAAATAGAATCCCTCCCCTTCTTAGTCCTAGGCAACCCCAAAATAAAGTCCACAGAAATGTCAATCGAAGTTCTTTTTAAGAATAGCACGCAAAAGTGTTCCCAAAGTTCTATTGACAACTTCAGTTTGTCCATCTGTTTGAGGATGACAAGTAGTAGATTACAACAATATTGAGCAAAGTTTAGCCTATAAAGTAATCCAAAAATAGAATCCCTCCCCTTCTTAATCCTAGGCAACCCCAAAATAAAGTCCATAGAAATTTCAATCCAAGTACTTTTTAAGAATAGCACGCAAAAGTGTTCCCAAAGTTCTATTGAAAACTTCAGTTTGTCCATCCGTTTGAGGATGACAAGTAGTAGATTACAACAATATGGAGCAAAGTTTAGCCCATAAAGTAATCCAAAAATAGAATCCCTCCCCTTCTTAGTCCTAGGCAACCCCAAAATAAAGTCCATAGAAATGTCAGTCCAAGTTCTTTTTAAGAATAGCACGCAAAAGTGTTCCCGAAGTTCTATTGACAACTTCAGTTTGTCCATCCGTTTGAGGATTACAAGTAGTAGATTACAACAATATGGAGCAAAGTTTAGCCCATAAAGTAATCCAAAAACTTAATCCCTCCCTTCTTAGTCCTAGGCAACCCCAAAATAAAGTCCATAGAAATGTCAGTCCAAGTTTTTTTTAAGAATAGCACGCAAAAGTGTTCCCAAAGTTCACAACTTCAGTTTGTCCATCTGTTTGAGGATGACAAGTAGTAGATTACAACAATATTGAGCAAAGTTTAGCCCATAAAGTAATCCAAAAATACAATCCCTCCCCTTCTTAGTCATAGGCAACCCCAAAATAAAGTCCATAGAAATGTCAGTCCAAGTTCTTTTTAAGAATATCACGCAAAAGTGTTCTCAAAGTTCTATTTACAACTTCAATTTGTCCATCCGTTTGAATATGACAAGTAGTAGATTACAACAATATTGAGAAAAGTTTAGCCCATAAAGTAATCCATAAATAGAATCCCTCCCCTTCTTAGTCCTAGGCAACCCCAAAATAAAGTGCATAGAAACCAAAAATAGAATCCCTCCCCTTCTTAGTCCTAGGCAACCCCAAAATAAAGTCCATAGAAATGTCAATCCAAATTCTTTTTAAGAATAGCACGCAAAAGTGTTCCCAAAGTTCTATTGACAACTTCAGTTTGTCCATCCGTTTGAGGATGACAAGTAGTAGATTACAACAATATGGAGCAAAGTTTAGCCCATAAAGTAATCCAAAAATAGAATCCTTCCCCTTCTTAGTAGTAGGCAACCCCAAAATAAAGTGCATAGAAATGTCAGTCCAAGTTCTTTTAAGAATAGCACGCAAAAGTGTTCCCAAAGTTCTATATACAACTTCAGTTTGTCCATCCGTTTGAGGATGACAAGTAGTAGATTACAACTTTATTGTGCAAAGTTTAGCCCATAAAGTAATCCATAAATAGAATCCCTCCCCTTCTTAGTCCTAGGCAACCCCAAAATAAAGTCCATAGAAATGTCAATCGAAGTTCTTTTCAAGAATAGCACGCAAAAGTGTTCTTAAAGTTCTATTGACAACTTCAGTTTGTCCATCTGTTTGAGGATGACAAGTAGTAGATTACAACAATATTGAGCAAAGTTTAGCCCATAAAGTAATCCAAAAATAGAATCCCTCCCCTTCTTAGTCCTAGGCAACCTCAAAATAAAGTCCATAGAAATGTCAGTCCAAGTTCTTTTTAAGAATATCACGCAAAACTGTTCCCAAAGTTCTATTCAAAACTTCAGTTTGTCCATCCGTTTGAGGATGACAAGTAGTAGATTACAACAATATGGAGCAAAGTTTAGCCCAAAAAGTAATCCAAAAACTTAATCCCTCCCCTTCTTAGTCCTAGGCAACCCCAAAATAAAGTCCATAGAAATGTCAGTCCAAGTTCTTTTTAAGAATAGCACGCAAAAGTGTTCTCAAAGTTCTATTGACAACTTCAGTTTGTCCATCCGTTTGAGGATGACAAGTAGTAGATTACAACAATATGGAGCAAAGTTTAGCCCATAAAGTAATCCAAAAATAGAATCCCTCCCCTTCTTAGTCCTAGGCAACCCCAAAATAAAGTCCATAGAAATGTCAGTCCAAGTTCTTTTTAAGAATATCACGCAAAACTGTTCCCAAAGTTCTATTGAAAACTTCAGTTTGTCCATCCGTTTGAGGATGACAAGTAGTAGATTACAACAATATGGAGCAAAGTTTAGCCCAAAAAGTAATCCAAAAACTTAATCCCTCCCCTTCTTAGTCCTAGGCAACCCCAAAATAAAGTCCATAGAAATGTCAGTCCAAGTTCTTTTTAAGAATAGCACGCAAAAGTGTTCTCAAAGTTCTATTTACATCTTCAGTTTGTCCATCCGTTCGAGGATGACAAGTAGTAGATTACAACTTTATTGTGCAAAGTTCAGCCCATAAAGTAATCCATAAATAGAATCCCTCCCCTTCTTAGTCCTAGGCAACCCCAAAATAAAGTCCATAGAAATGTCAGTCCAAGTTCTTTTTATGAATAGCACGCAAAAGTGTTCCCAAAGTTCTATTGCCAACTTCAGTTTGTCCATCTGTTTGAGGATGACAAGTAGTAGATTACAACAATATTGAGCAAAGTTTAGCCCATAAAGTAATCCAAAAATAGAATCCCTCCCCTTCTTAGTCCTAGGCAACCCCAAAATAAAGTCCATAGAAATGTCAATCCAAGTTCTTTTTAAGAATTGCACGCAAAAGTGTTCCCAAAGTTGTATTGACAACTTCAGTTTGTCCATCTGTTTGAGGATGACAAGTAGTAGATTACAACAATATTGAGCAAAGTTTAGCCCAAAAAGTAATCCAAAAATAGAATCCCTCCCCTTCTTAGTCCTAGGCAACCCCAAAATAAAGTCCATAGAAATGTCAATACAAGTTATTTTTATGAATAGCACGCAAAAGTGTTCCCAAAGTTCTATTGACAACTTCAGTTTGTCCATCTGTTTGAGGATGACAAGTAGTAGATTACGACAATATTGAGCAAAGTTTAGCCCATAAAGTAATCCAAAAATAGAATCCCTCCCCTTCTTAGTCCTAGGCAACCCCAAAATAAAGTCCATAGAAATGTCAATCAAAGTTCTTTTTAAGAAATGCACGCAAAAGTGTTCCCAAAGTTGTATTGACAACTTCAGTTTGTCCATCTGTTTGAGGATGACAAGTAGTAGATTACAACAATATTGAGCAAAGTTTAGCCCATAAAGTAATCCAAAAATAGAATCCCTCCCCTTCTTAGTCCTAGGCAACCCCAAAATAAAGTCCATAGAAATGTCAATCCAAGTTATTTTTATGAATAGCACGCAAATGTGTTCCCAAAGTTCTACTGACAACTTCAGTTTGTCCATCTGTTTGAGGATGACAAGTAGTAGATTACAACAATATTGAGCAAAGTTTAGCCCAAAAAGTAATTCAAAAATAGAATCCCTCCCCTTCTTAGTCCTATGCAACCCCAAAATAAAGTCCATAGAAATCCTCAATTGGGAACACTTTTGCGTGATGATGAGGTTAAGGTTTGTTGAGTCATTTATGGATTACTTTATGTCAGTCCAAGTTCTTTTAAGAATAGCACGCAAAAGTGTTCCCAAAGTATTCTCAAAGTTCTATTTACAACTTCAGTTTGTCCATCCGTTCGAGGATGACAAATAGTAGATTACAACTTTATTGTGCAAAGTTCAGCACATAAAGTAATCCATAAATAGAATCCCTCCGCTTCTTAGTCCTAGGCAACCCCAAAATAAAGTCCATAGAAATGTCAGTCCAAGTTCTTTTTAAGAATAGCACGCAAAAGTGTTCCCAAAGTTCAGAACTTCAGTTTGTCCATCTGTTTGAGGATGACAAGTAGTAGATTACAACAATATTGAGCAAAGTTTAGCCCATAAAGTAATCCAAAAATAGAATCCCTCCACTTCTTAGTCCTAGGCAACCCCAAAATAAAGTCCATAGAAATGTCAGTCCAAGTTCTTTTTAAGAATAGCACGCAAAAGTGTTCTCAAAGTTCTATTTACAACTTCAGTTTGTCCATCCGTTTGAGGAAGACAAGTAGTAGATTACAACAATATTGAGAAAAGTTTAGCCCATAAAGTAATCCATAAATAGAATCCCTCCCCTTCTTAGTCCTAGGCAACCCCAAAATAAAGTGCATAGAAACCAAAAATAGAATCCCTCCCCTTCTTAGTCCTAGGCAACCCCAAAATAAAGTCCATAGAAATGTCAATCCAAGTTCTTTTTAAGAATAGCACGCAAAAGTGTTCCCAAAGTTCTATTGACAACTTCAGTTTGTCCATCCGTTTGAGGATGACAAGTAGTAGATTACAACAATATGGAGCAAAGTTTAGCCCATAAAGTAATCCAAAAATAGAATTCTTCCCCTTCTTAGTAGTAGGCAACCCCAAAATAAAGTGCATAGAAATGTCAGTTCAAGTTCTTTTAAGAATAGCACGCAAAAGTGTTCCCAAAGTTCTATATACAACTTCAGTTTGTCCATCCGTTTGAGGATGACAAGTAGTAGATTACAACTTTATTGTGCAAAGTTTAGCCCATAAAGTAATCCATAAATAGAATCCTCCCCTTCTTAGTCCTAGTCAACCCCAAAATAAAGTCCATAGAAATGTCAATCGAAGTTCTTTTTAAGAATAGCACGCAAAAGTGTTCCCAAAGTTCTATTGACAACTTCAGTTTGTCCATCTGTTTGAGGATGACAAGTAGTAGATTACCACAATATTGAGCAAAGTTTAGCCTATAATGTAATCCAAAAATAGAATCCCTCCCCTTCTTAGTCCTAAGCAACCCCAAAATAAAGTCCATAGAAATTTCAATCCAAGTACTTTTTAAGAATAGCACGCAAAAGTGTTCCCAAAGTTCTATTGAAAACTTTAGTTTGTCCATCCGTTTGAGGATGACAAGTAGTAGATTACAACAATATGGAGCAAAGTTTAGCCCATAAAGTAATCCAAAAATAGAATCCCTCCCCTTCTTAGTCCTAG
Organism: Primulina eburnea; assembly: GCF_022965805.1. Taxonomy (NCBI): domain Eukaryota; kingdom Viridiplantae; phylum Streptophyta; class Magnoliopsida; order Lamiales; family Gesneriaceae; genus Primulina; species Primulina eburnea. Next base: position 8,418 of record NW_027331051.1, read on the forward strand.
GCAACCCCAAAATAAAGTCCATAGAAATGTCAGTCCAAGTTCTTTTTAAGAATAGCACGCAAAAGTGTTCCCAAAGTTCTATTGACAACTTCAGTTAGTCCATCCGTTTGAGGATGATAAGTAGTAGATTACAACAATATGGAGCAAAGTTTAGCCCAGAAAGTAATCCAAAAACTTAATCCCTCCCCTTCTTAGTCCTAGGCAACCCCAAAATAAAGTCCATAGAAATGTCAGTCCAAGTTCTTTTTAAGAATAGCACGCAAAAGTGTTTTCAAAGTTCTATATACAACTTCAGTTTGTCCATCCGTTCGAGGATGACAAGTAGTAGATTACAACTTTATTGTGCAAAGTTCAGCCCATAAAGTAATCCATAAATAGAATCCCTCCCCTTCTTAGTCCTAGGCAACCCCAAAATAAAGTCCATAGAAATGTCAGTCCAAGTTCTTTTTATGAATAGCACGCAAAAGTGTTCCCAAAGTTTTATTGCCAACTTCAGTTTGTCCATCTGTTTGAGGATGACAAGTAGTAGATTACAACAATATTGAGCAAAGTTTAGCCCATAAAGTAATCCAAAAATAGAATCCCTCCCCTTCTTAGTCCTAGGCAACCCCAAAATAAAGTCCATAGAAATGTCAATCCAAGTTCTTTTTAAGAATTGCACGCAAAAGTGTTCCCAAAGTTGTATTGACAACTTCAGTTTGTCCATCTGTTTGAGGATGACAAGTAGTAGATTACAACAATATTGAGCAAAGTTTAGCCCTAAAAGTAATCCAAAAATAGAATCCCTCCCCTTCTTAGTCCTAGGCAACCCCAAAATAAAGTCCATAGAAATGTCAATACAAGTTATTTTTATGAATAGCACGCAAAAGTGTTCCCAAAGTTCTATTGACAACTTCAGTTTGTCCATCTGTTTGAGGATGACAAGTAGTAGATTACAACAATATTGAGCAAAGTTTAGCCTATAAAGTAATCCACAAAAAGAAATCCCTCCCCTTCTTAGTCCTAGGCAACCCCAAAATAAAGTCCATAGAAATGTCAATCGAAGTTCTTTTTAAGAATAGCACGCAAAAGTGTTCCCAAAGTTCTATTGACAACTTCAGTTTGTCCATCTGTTTGAGGATGACAAGTAGTAGATTACCACAATATTGAGCAAAGTTTAGCCTATAATGTAATCCAAAAATAGAATCCCTCCCCTTCTTAGTCCTAAGCAACCCCAAAATAAAGTCCATAGAAATTTCAATCCAAGTACTTTTTAAGAATAGCACGCAAAAGTGTTCCCAAAGTTCTATTGAAAACTTCAGTTTGTCCATCCGTTTGAGGATGACAAGTAGTAGATTACAACAATATGGAGCAAAGTTTAGCCCATAAAGTAATCCAAAAATAGAATCCCTCCCCTTCTTAGTCCTAGGCAACCCCAAAATAAAGTCCATAAAAATGTCAGTCCAAGTTCTTTTTAAGAATAGCACGCAAAAGTGTTCCCAAAGTTCTATTGACAACTTCAGTTTGTCCATCCGTTTGAGGATGACAAGTAGTAGATTACAACAATATGGAGCAAAGTTTAGCCCAGAAAGTAATCCAAAAACTTAATCCCTCCCCTTCTTAGTCCTAGGCAACCCCAAAATAAAGTCCATAGAAATGTCAGTCCAAGTTCTTTTTAAGAATAGCACGCAAAAGTGTTCTCAAAGTTCTATATACAACTTCAGTTTGTCCATCCGTTCGAGGATGACAAGTAGTAGATTACAACTTTATTGTGCAAAGTTCAGCCCATAAAGTAATCCATAAATAGAATCTCTCCCCTTCTTAGTCCTAGGCAACCCCAAAATAAAGTCCATAGAAATGTCAGTCCAAGTTCTTTTTATGAATAGCACGCAAAAGTGTTCCCAAAGTTTTATTGCCAACTTCAGTTTGTCCATCTGTTTGAGGATGACAAGTAGTAGATTACAACAATATTGAGCAAAGTTTAGCCCATAAAGTAATCCAAAAATAGAATCCCTCCCCTTCTTAGTCCTAGGCAACCCCAAAATAAAGTCCATAGAAATGTCAATCCAAGTTCTTTTTAAGAATTGCACGCAAAAGTGTTCCCAAAGTTGTATTGACAACTTCAGTTTGTCCATCTGTTTGAGGATGACAAGTAGTAGATTACAACAATATTGAGCAAAGTTTAGCCCTAAAAGTAATCCAAAAATAGAATCCCTCCCCTTCTTAGTCCTAGGCAACCCCAAAATAAAGTCCATAGAAATGTCAATACAAGTTATTTTTATGAATAGCACGCAAAAGTGTTCCCAAAGTTCTATTGACAACTTCAGTTTGTCCATCTGTTTGAGGATGACAAGTAGTAGATTACAACAATATTGAGCAAAGTTTAGCCTATAAAGTAATCCAAAAATAGAAATCCCTCCCCTTCTAAGTCCTAGGCAACCCCAAAATAAAGTCCATAGAAATTTCAATCCAAGTACTTTTTAAGAATAGCATGCAAAAGTGTTCAGAAAGTTCTATTGACAACTTCAGTTTGTCCATCCGTTTGAGGATGACAAGTAGTAGATTATAACAATATGGAGCAAAGTTTAGCCCATAAAGTAATCCAAAAATAGAATCCCTCCCCTTCTTAGTCCTAGGCAACCCCAAAATAAAGTCCATAGAAATGTCAGTCCAAGTTCTTTTTAAGAATAGCACGCAAAAGTGTTCCCAAAGTTCTATTGACAACTTCAGTTTGTCTATCCGTTTGAGGATGACAAGTAGTAGATTACAACAATATGGAGCAAAGTTTAGCCCATAAAGTAATCCAAAAACTTAATCCCTCCCCTTCTTAGTCCTAGGCAACCCCAAAATAAAGTCCATAGAAATGTCAGTCCAAGTTTTTTTTAAGAATAGCACGCAAAAGTGTTCTCAAAGTTCTATTTACAACTTCAGTTTGTCTATCCGTTCGAAGATGACAAGTAGTAGATTACAACTTTATTGTGTAAAGTTCAGCCCATAAAGTAATCCATAAATAGAATCCCTCCCCTTCTTAGACCTAGGCAACCCCAAAATAAAGTCCATAGAAATGTCAGTCCAAGTTCTTTTTAAGAATAGCACGCAAAAGTGTTCCCAAAGTTCTATTGCCAACTTCAGTTTGTCCATCTGTTTGAGGATGACAAGTAGTAGATTACAACAATATTGAGCAAAGTTTAGCCCATAAAGTAATCCAAAAATAGAATCCCTCCCCTTCTTAGTCCTAGGCAACCCCAAAATAAAGTCCATAGAAATGTCAATCAAAGTTCTTTTTAAGAATTGCACGCAAAAGTGTTCCCAAAGTTGTATTGACAACTTCAGTTTGTCCATCTGTTTGAGGATGACAAGTAGTAGATTACAACAATATTGAGCAAAGTTTAGCCCATAAAGTAATCCAAAAATAGAATCCCTCCCCTTCTTAGTCCCAGGCAACCCCAAAATAAAGTCCATAGAAATGTCAATCCAAGTTATTTTTATGAATAGCACGCAAATGTGTTCCCAAAGTTCTATTGACAACTTCAGTTTGTCCATCTGTTTGAGGATGACAAGTAGTAGATTACAACAATATTGAGCAAAGTTTAGCCCAAAAAGTAATTCAAAAATAGAATCCCTCCCCTTCTTAGTCCTATGCAACCCCAAAATAAAGTCCATAGAAATCCTCAATTGGGAACACTTTTGCGTGATGATGAGGTTAAGGTTTGTTGAGTCATTTATGGATTACTTTATGTCAGTCCAAGTTCTTTTAAGAATAGCACGCAAAAGTGTTCCCAAAGTATTCTCAAAGTTCTATTTACAACTTCAGTTTGTCCATCCGTTCGAGGATGACAAATAGTAGATTACAACTTTATTGTGCAAAGTTCAGCCCATAAAGTAATCCATAAATAGAATCCCTCCGCTTCTTAGTCCTAGGCAACCCCAAAATAAAGTCCATAGAAATGTCAGTCCAAGTTCTTTTTAAGAATAGCACGCAAAAGTGTTCCCAAGGTTCAGAACTTCAGTTTGTCCATCTGTTTGAGGATGACAAGTAGTAGATTACAACAATATTGAGCAAAGTTTAGCCCATAAAGTAATCAAAAAATAGAATCCCTCCCCTTCTTAGTCCTAGGCAACCCCAAAATAAAGTCCATAGAAATGTCAGTCCAAGTTCTTTTTAAGAATAGCACGCAAAAGTGTTCTCAAAGTTCTATTTACAACTTCAGTTTGTCCATCCGTTTGAGGAAGACAAGTAGTAGATTACAACAATATTGAGAAAAGTTTAGCCCATAAAGTAATCCATAAATAGAATCCCTCCCCTTCTTAGTCCTAGGCAACCCCAAAATAAAGTGCATAGAAACCAAAAATAGAATCCCTCCCCTTCTTAGTCCTAGGCAACCCCAAAATAAAGTCCATAGAAATGTCAATCCAAGTTCTTTTTAAGAATAGCATGCAAAAGTGTTCCCAAAGTTCTATTGACAACTTCAGTTTGTCCATCCGTTTGAGGATGACAAGTAGTAGATTACAACAATATGGAGCAAAGTTTAGCCCAGAAAGTAATCCAAAAACTTAATCCCTCCCCTTCTTAGTCCTAGGCAACCCCAAAATAAAGTCCATAGAAATGTCAGTCCAAGTTCTTTTAAGAATAGCACGCAAAAGTGTTCCCAAAGTTCTATATACAACTTCAATTTGTCCATCCGTTTGAGGATGACAAGTAGTAGATTACAACTTTATTGTGCAAAGTTTAGCCCATAAAGTAATCCATAAATAGAATCCCTCCCCTTCTTAGTCCTAGGCAACCCCAAAATAAAGTCCACAGAAATGTCAATCGAAGTTCTTTTTAAGAATAGCACGCAAAAGTGTTCCCAAAGTTCTATTGACAACTTCAGTTTGTCCATCTGTTTGAGGATGACAAGTAGTAGATTACAACAATATTGAGCAAAGTTTAGCCTATAAAGTAATCCAAAAATAGAATCCCTCCCCTTCTTAATCCTAGGCAACCCCAAAATAAAGTCCATAGAAATTTCAATCCAAGTACTTTTTAAGAATAGCACGCAAAAGTGTTCCCAAAGTTCTATTGAAAACTTCAGTTTGTCCATCCGTTTGAGGATGACAAGTAGTAGATTACAACAATATGGAGCAAAGTTTAGCCCATAAAGTAATCCAAAAATAGAATCCCTCCCCTTCTTAGTCCTAGGCAACCCCAAAATAAAGTCCATAGAAATGTCAGTCCAAGTTCTTTTTAAGAATAGCACGCAAAAGTGTTCCCGAAGTTCTATTGACAACTTCAGTTTGTCCATCCGTTTGAGGATTACAAGTAGTAGATTACAACAATATGGAGCAAAGTTTAGCCCATAAAGTAATCCAAAAACTTAATCCCTCCCTTCTTAGTCCTAGGCAACCCCAAAATAAAGTCCATAGAAATGTCAGTCCAAGTTCTTTTTAAGAATAGCACGCAAAAGTGTTCTCAAAGTTCTATTTACAACTTCAGTTTGTCCATCCGTTCGAGGATGACAAGTAGTAGATTACAACTTTATTGTGCAAAGTTCAGCCCATAAAGTAATCCATAAATAGAATCCCTCCCCTTCTTAGTCCTAGGCAACCCCAAAATAAAGTCCATAGAAATGTCAGTCCAAGTTCTTTTTAAAAATAGCACGCAAAAGTGTTCTCAAAGTTCTATTTACAACTTCAGTTTGTCCATCCGTTTGAGGATGACAAGTAGTAGATTACAACAATATGGAGCAAAGTTTAGCCCATAAAGTAATCCAAAAATAGAATCCCTCCCCTTCTTAGTCCTAGGCAACCCCAAAATAAAGTCCATAGAAATGTCAGTCCAAGTTCTTTTTAAGAATAGCACGCAAAAGTGTTCTCAAAGTTCTATTTACAACTTCAGTTTGTCCATCCGTTTGAGGAAGACAAGTAGTAGATTACAACAATATTGAGAAAAGTTTAGCCCATAAAGTAATCCATAAATAGAATCCCTCCCCTTCTTAGTCCTAGGCAACCCCAAAATAAAGTGCATAGAAACCAAAAATAGAATCCCTCCCCTTCTTAGTCCTAGGCAACCCCAAAATAAAGTCCATAGAAATGTCAATCCAAGTTCTTTTTAAGAATAGCATGCAAAAGTGTTCCCAAAGTTCTATTGACAACTTCAGTTTGTCCATCCGTTTGAGGATGACAAGTAGTAGATTACAACAATATGGAGCAAAGTTTAGCCCATAAAGTAATCCAAAAATAGAATCCTTCCCCTTCTTAGTAGTAGGCAACCCCAAAATAAAGTGCATAGAAATGTCAGTCCAAGTTCTTTTAAGAATAGCACGCAAAAGTGTTCCCAAAGTTCTATATACAACTTCAATTTGTCCATCCGTTTGAGGATGACAAGTAGTAGATTACAACTTTATTGTGCAAAGTTTAGCCCATAAAGTAATCCATAAATAGAATCCCTCCCCTTCTTAGTCCTAGGCAACCCCAAAATAAAGTCCACAGAAATGTCAATCGAAGTTCTTTTTAAGAATAGCACGCAAAAGTGTTCCCAAAGTTCTATTGACAACTTCAGTTTGTCCATCTGTTTGAGGATGACAAGTAGTAGATTACAACAATATTGAGCAAAGTTTAGCCTATAAAGTAATCCAAAAATAGAATCCCTCCCCTTCTTAATCCTAGGCAACCCCAAAATAAAGTCCATAGAAATTTCAATCCAAGTACTTTTTAAGAATAGCACGCAAAAGTGTTCCCAAAGTTCTATTGAAAACTTCAGTTTGTCCATCCGTTTGAGGATGACAAGTAGTAGATTACAACAATATGGAGCAAAGTTTAGCCCATAAAGTAATCCAAAAATAGAATCCCTCCCCTTCTTAGTCCTAGGCAACCCCAAAATAAAGTCCATAGAAATGTCAGTCCAAGTTCTTTTTAAGAATAGCACGCAAAAGTGTTCCCGAAGTTCTATTGACAACTTCAGTTTGTCCATCCGTTTGAGGATTACAAGTAGTAGATTACAACAATATGGAGCAAAGTTTAGCCCATAAAGTAATCCAAAAACTTAATCCCTCCCTTCTTAGTCCTAGGCAACCCCAAAATAAAGTCCATAGAAATGTCAGTCCAAGTTCTTTTTAAGAATAGCACGCAAAAGTGTTCTCAAAGTTCTATTTACAACTTCAGTTTGTCCATCCGTTCGAGGATGACAAGTAGTAGATTACAACTTTATTGTGCAAAGTTCAGCCCATAAAGTAATCCATAAATAGAATCCCTCCCCTTCTTAGTCCTAGGCAACCCCAAAATAAAGTCCATAGAAATGTCAGTCCAAGTTCTTTTTAAAAATAGCACGCAAAAGTGTTCTCAAAGTTCTATTTACAACTTCAGTTTGTCCATCCGTTTGAGGATGACAAGTAGTAGATTACAACAATATTGAGCAAAGTTTAGCCCATAAAGTAATCCAAAAATAGAATCTCTCCCCTTCTTAGTCGTAGGCAACCCCAAAATAAAGTGCATAGAAATGTCAGTCCAAGTTCTTTTAAGAATAGCACGCAAAAGTGTTCCCAAAGTTCTATTTACAACTTCAGTTTGTCCATCCGTTTGAGGATGACAAGTAGTAGATTACAACTTTATTGTGCAAAGTTTAGCCCATAAAGTAATCCATAAATAGAAACCCTCCCCTTCTTAGTCCTAGGCAACCCCAAAATAAAGTCCATAGAAATTTCAATCCAAGTACTTTTTAAGAATAGCACGCAAAAGTGTTCCCATAGTTCTATTGAAAACTTCAGTTTGTCCATCTGTTTGAGGATGACAAGTAGTAGATTACAACAATATTGAGCAAAGTTTAGCCCATAAAGTAATTCAAAAATAGAATCCCTCCCCTTCTTAGTCCTACGCAACCCCAAAATAAAGTCCATAGAAATGTCAGTCCAAGTTCTTTTTAAAAATAGCACGCAAAAGTGTTCCCAAAGTTCTATTTACAACTTCAGTTTGTCCATCCGTTTGAGGATGACAAGTAGTAGATTACAACTTTATTGTGCAAAGTTTAGCCCATAAAGTAATCCATAAATAGAATCCCTCCCCTTCTTAGTCCTAGGCAACCCCAAAATAAAGTCCATAGAAATTTCAATCCAAGTACTTTTTAAGAATAGCACGCAAAAGTGTTCCCAAAGTTCTATTGACAACTTCAGTTTGTCCATCTGTTTGAGGATGACAAGTAGTAGATTACAACAATATTGAGCAAAGTTTAGCCCATAAAGTAATTCAAAAATAGAATCCCTCCCCTTCTTAGTCCTAGTCAACACCAAAATAAAGTCCATAGAAATCCTCAATTGGGAACACTTTTGCGTGATGATGAGGTTAAGGTTTGTTGAGTCATTTATGGATTACTTTATGTCAGTCCAAGTTCTTTTAAGAATAGCACGCAAAAGTGTTCCCAAAGTATTCTCAAAGTTCTATTTACAACTTCAGTTTGTCCATCCGTTCGAGGATGACAAGTAGTAGATTACAACTTTATTGTGCAAAGTTCAGCCCATAAAGTAATCCATAAATAGAATCCCTCCCCTTCTTAGTCCTAGGCAACCATAAAATAAAGTCCATAGAAATGTCAGTCCAAGTTCTTTTTAAAAATAGCACGCAAAAGTGTTCTCAAAGTTCTATTTACAACTTCAGTTTGTCCATCCGTTTGAGGATGACAAGTAGTAGATTACAACAATATTGAGCAAAGTTTATCCCATAAAGTAATCCAAAAATAGAATCTCTCCCCTTCTTAGTCCTAGGCAACCCCAAAATAAAGTGCATAGAAATGTCAGTCCAAGTTCTTTTAAGAATAGCACGCAAAAGTGTTCCCAAAGTTCTATTTACAACTTCAGTTTGTCCATCCGTTTGAGGATGACAAGTAGTAGATTACAACTTTATTGTGCAAAGTTTAGCCCATAAAGTAATCCATAAATAGAATCCCTCCCCTTCTTAGTCCTAGGCAACCCCAAAATAAAGTCCATAGAAATTTCAATCCAAGTACTTTTTAAGAATAGCACGCAAAAGTGTTCCCAAAGTTCTATTGACAACTTCAGTTTGTCCATCTGTTTGAGGATGACAACTAGTAGATTACAACAATATTGAGCAAAGTTTAGCCCATAAAGTAATTCAAAAATAGAATCCCTCCCCTTCTTAGTCCTAGGCAACACCAAAATAAAGTCCATAGAAATCCTCAATTGGGAACAATTTTGCGTGATGATGAGGTTAAGGTTTGTTGAGTCATTTATGGATTACTTTATGTCAGTCCAAGTTCTTTTAAGAATAGCACGCAAAAGTGTTCCCAAAGTATTCTCAAAGTTCTATTTACAACTTCAGTTTGTCCATCCGTTCGAGGATGACAAGTAGTAGATTACAACTTTATTGTGCAAAGTTCAGCCCATAAAGTAATCCATAAATAGAATCCCTCCGCTTCTTAGTCCTAGGCAACCCCAAAATAAAGTCCATAGAAATGTCAGTCCAAGTTCTTTTTAAGAATAGCACGCAAAAGTGTTCCCAAAGTTCACAACTTCAGTTTGTCCATCTGTTTGAGGATGACAAGTAGTAGATTACAACAATATTGAGCAAAGTTTAGCCCATAAAGTAATCCAAAAATAAAATCCCTCCCCTTCTTAGTCCTAGGCAACCCCAAAATAAAGTCCATAGAAATGTCAGTCCAAGTTCTTTTTAAGAATAGCACGCAAAAGTGTTCTCAAAGTTCTATTTACAACTTCAGTATGTCCATCCGTTTGAGGATGACAAGTAGTAGATTACAACAATATTGAGAAAAGTCTAGCCCATAAAGTAATCCATAAATAGAATCCCTCCCCTTCTTAGTCCTAGGCAACCCCAAAATAAAGTGCATAGAAACCAAAAATAGAATCCCTCCCCTTCTTAGTCCTAGGCAACCCCAAAATAAAGTCCATAGAAATGTCAATCCAAGTTCTTTTTAAGAATAGCACGCAAAAGTGTTCCCAAAGTTCTATTGACAACTTCAGTTTGTCCATCCGTTTGAGGATGACAAGTAGTAGATTACAACAATATGGAGCAAAGTTTAGCCTATAAAGTAATCCAAAAATAGAATCCTTCCCCTTCTTAGTAGTAGGCAACCCCAAAATAAAGTGCATAGAAATGTCAATCCAAGTTCTTTTAAGAATAGCACGCAAAAGTGTTCCCAAAGTTCTATATACAACTTCAGTTTGTCCATCCGTTTGAGGATGACAAGTAGTAGATTATAACTTTATTGTGCAAAGTTTAGCCCATAAAGTAATCCATAAATAGAATCCCTCCCCTTCTTAGTCCTAGGCAACCCCAAAATAAAGTCCATAGAAATGTCAATCGAAGTTCTTTTTAAGAATAGCACGCAAAAGTGTTCCCAAAGTTCTATTGACAACTTCAGTTTGTCCATCTGTTTGAGGATGACAAGTAGTAGATTACAACAATATTGAGCAAAGTTTAACCTATAAAGTAATCCAAAAATAGAATCCCTCCCCTTCTTAGTCCTAGGCAACCCCAAAATAAAGTCCATAGAAATTTCAATCCAAGTACTTTTTAAGAATAGCACGCAAAAGTGTTCCCAAAGTTCTATTGACAACTTCAGTTTGTCCATCCGTTTGAGGATGACAAGTAGTAGATTACAACAATATGGAGCAAAGTTTAGCCCATAAAGTAATCCAAAAATAGAATCCCTCCCCTTCTTAGTCCTAGGCAACCCCAAAATAAAGTCCATAGAAATGTCAGTCCAAGTTCTTTTTAAGAATAGCACGCAAAAGTGTTCCCAAAGTTCTATTGACAACTTCATTTTGTCCATCCGTTTGAGGATGACAAGTAGTAGATTACAACATTATGGAGCAAAGTTTAGCCCATAAAGTAATCCAAAAACTTAATCCCTCCCCTTCTTAGTCCTAGGCAACCCCAAAATAAAGTCCATAGAAATGTCAGTCCAAGTTCTTTTTAAGAATAGCACGCAAAAGTGTTCTCAAAGTTCTATTTACAACTTCAGTTTGTCCATCCGTTCGAGGATGACAAGTAGTAGATTACAACTTTATTGTGCAAAGTTCAGCCCATAAAGTAATCCATAAATAGAATCCCTCCCCTTCTTAGTCCTAGACAACCCCAAAATAAAGTCCATAGAAATGTCAGTCCAAGTTCTTTTTATGAATAGCACGCGAAAGTGTTCCCAAAGTTCTATTGCCAACTTCAGTTTGTCCATCTGTTTGAGGATGACAAGTAGTAGATTACAACAATATTGAGCAAAGTTTGGCCCATAAAGTAATCCAAAAATAGAATCCCTCCCCTTCTTAGTCCTAGGCAACCCCAAAATAAAGTCCATAGAAATAACAATCCAAGTTCTTTTTAAGAATTGCACGCAAAAGTGTTCCCAAAGTTGTATTGACAACTTCAGTTTGTCCATCTGTTTGAGGATGACAAGTAGTAGATTACAACAATATTGAGCAAATTTTAGCCCATAAAGTAATCCAAAAATAGAATCCCTCCCCTTCTTAGTCCTAGGCAACCCCAAAATAAAGTCCATAGAAATTTCAAGTCAAGTTATTTTTATGAATAGCACGCAAAAGTGTTCCCAAAGTTCTATTGACAACTTCAGTTTGTCCATCTGTTTGAGGATGACAAGTAGTAGATTACAACAATATTGAGCAAAGTTTAGCCCATAAAGTAATTCAAAAATAGAATCCCTCCCCTTCTTAGTCCTAGGCAACCCCAAAATAAAGTCCATAGAAATCCTCAATTGGGAACACTTTTGCGTGATGATGAGGTTAAGGTTTGTTGAGTCATTTATGGATTACTTTATGTCAGTCCAAGTTCTTTTAAGAATAGCACGCAAAAGTGTTCCCAAAGTATTCTAAAAGTTCTATTTACAACTTCAGTTTGTCCATCCGTTCGAGGATGACAAGTAGTAGATTACAACTTTATTGTGCAAAGTTCAGCCCATAAAGTAATCCATAAATAGAATCCCTCCGCTTCTTAGTCCTAGGCAACCCCAAAATAAAGTCCATAGAAATGTCAGTCCAAGTTCTTTTTAAGTTTAGCACGCAAAAGTGTTCCCAAAGTTCACAACTTCAGTTTTTCCATCTGTTTGAGGATGACAAGTAGTAGATTACAACAATATTGAGCAAAGTTTAGCCAATAAAGTAATCCAAAAATAGAATCCCTCCCCTTCTTAGTCCTAGGCAACCCCAAAATAAAGTCCATAGAAATGTCAGTCCAAGTTCTTTTTAAGAATAGCACGCAAAAGTGTTCTCAAAGTTCTATTTACAACTTCAGTTTGTCCATCCGTTTGAGGATGACAAGTAGTAGATTACAACAATATTGAGAAAAGTCTAGCCCATAAAGTAATCCATAAATAGAATCCCTCCCCCTCTTAGTCCTAGGCAACCCCAAAATAAAGTGCATAGAAACCAAAAATAGAATCCCTCCCCTTCTTAGTCCTAGGCAACCCCAAAATAAAGTCCATAGAAATGTCAATCCAAGTTCTTTTTAAGAATAGCACGCAAAAGTGTTCCCAAAGTTCTATTGACAACTTCAGTTTGTCCATCCGTTTGAGGATGACAAGTAGTAGATTACAACAATATGGAGCAAAGTTTAGCCCATAAAGTAATCCAAAAATAGAATCCTTCCCCTTCTTAGTAGTAGGCAACCCCAAAATAAAGTGCATAGAAATGTCAGTCCAAGTTCTTTTAAGAATAGCACGCAAAAGTGTTCCCAAAGTTCTATATACAACTTCAGTTTGTCCATCCGTTTGAGGATGACAAGTAGTAGATTACAACTTTATTGTGCAAAGTTTAGCCCATAAAGTAATCCATAAATAGAATCCCTCCCATTCTTAGTCCTAGGCAACCCCAAAATAAAGTCCATAGAAATGTCAGTCCAAGTTCTTTTTAAGAATAGCACGCAAAAGTGTTCTCAAAGTTCTATTTACAACTTCAGTTTGTCCATCCGTTCGAGGATGACAAGTAGTAGATTACAACTTTATTGTGCAAAGTTCAGCCCATAAAGTAATCCATAAATAGAATCCCTCCCCTTCTTAGTCCTAGACAACCCCAAAATAAAGTCCATAGAAATGTCAGTCCAAGTTCTTTTTATGAATAGCACGCGAAAGTGTTCCCAAAGTTCTATTGCCAACTTTAGTTTGTCCATCTGTTTGAGGATGACAAGTAGTAGATTACAACAATATTGAGCAAAGTTTGGCCCATAAAGTAATCCAAAAATAGAATCCCTCCCCTTCTTAGTCCTAGGCAACCCCAAAATAAAGTCCATAGAAATAACAATCCAAGTTCTTTTTAAGAATTGCACGCAAAAGTGTTCCCAAAGTTGTATTGACAACTTCAGTTTGTCCATCTGTTTGAGGATGACAAGTAGTAGATTACAACAATATTGAGCAAATTTTAGCCCATAAAGTAATCCAAAAATAGAATCCCTCCCCTTCTTAGTCCTAGGCAACCCCAAAATAAAGTCCATAGAAATTTCAAGTCAAGTTATTTTTATGAATAGCACGCAAAAGTGTTCCCAAAGTTCTATTGACAACTTCAGTTTGTCCATCTGTTTGAGGATGACAAGTAGTAGATTACAACAATATTGAGCAAAGTTTAGCCCATAAAGTAATTCAAAAATAGAATCCCTCCCCTTCTTAGTCCTAGGCAACCCCAAAATAAAGTCCATAGAAATCCTCAATTGGGAACACTTTTGCGTGATGATGAGGTTAAGGTTTGTTGAGTCATTTATGGATTACTTTATGTCAGTCCAAGTTCTTTTAAGAATAGCACGCAAAAGTGTTCCCAAAGTATTCTCAAAGTTCTATTTACAACTTCAGTTTGTCCATCCGTTCGAGGATGACAAGTAGTAGATTACAACTTTATTGTGCAAAGTTCAGCCCATAAAGTAATCCATAAATAGAATCCCTCCGCTTCTTAGTCCTAGGCAACCCCAAAATAAAGTCCATAGAAATGTCAGTCCAAGTTCTTTTTAAGTTTAGCACGCAAAAGTGTTCCCAAAGTTCACAACTTCAGTTTTTCCATCTGTTTGAGGATGACAAGTAGTAGATTACAACAATATTGAGCAAAGTTTAGCCCATAAAGTAATCCAAAAATAGAATCCCTCCCCTTCTTAGTCCTAGGCAACCCCAAAATAAAGTCCATAGAAATGTCAGTCCAAGTTCTTTTTAAGAATAGCACGCAAAAGTGTTCTCAAAGTTCTATTTACAACTTCAGTTTGTCCATCCGTTTGAGGATGACAAGTAGTAGATTACAACAATATTGAGAAAAGTCTAGCCCATAAAGTAATCCATAAATAGAATCCCTCCCCTTCTTAGTCCTAGGCAACCCCAAAATAAAGTGCATAGAAACCAAAAATAGAATCCCTCCCCTTCTTAGTCCTAGGCAACCCCAAAATAAAGTCCATAGAAATGTCAATCCAAGTTCTTTTTAAGAATAGCACGCAAAAGTGTTCCCAAAGTTCTATTGACAACTTCAGTTTGTCCATCCGTTTGAGGATGACAAGTAGTAGATTACAACAATATGGAGCAAAGTTTAGCCCATAAAGTAATCCAAAAATAGAATCCTTCCCCTTCTTAGTAGTAGGCAACCCCAAAATAAAGTGCATAGAAATGTCAGTCCAAGTTCCTTTAAGAATAGCACGCAAAAGTGTTCCCAAAGTTCTATATACAACTTCAGTTTGTCCATCCGTTTGAGGATGACAAGTAGTAGATTACAACTTTATTGTGCAAAGTTTAGCCCATAAAGTAATCCATAAATAGAATCCCTCCCATTCTTAGTCCTAGGCAACCCCAAAATAAAGTCCATAGAAATGTCAATCGAAGTTCTTTTTAAAAATAGCACGCAAAAGTGTTCCCAATGTTCTATTGACAACTTCAGTTTGTCCATCTGTTTGAGGATGACAAGTAGTAGATTACAACAATATTGAGCAAAGTTTAGCCTATAAAGTAATCCAAAAATAGAATCCCTCCCCTTCTTAGTCCTAGGCAACCCCAAAATAAAGTCCATAGAAATTTCAATCCAAGTACTTCTTAAGAATAGCACGCAAAAGTGTTCCCAAAGTTCTATTGACAACTTCAGTTTGTCCATCCGTTTCAGGATGACAAGTAGTAGATTACAACAATATGGAGCAAAGTTTAGCCCATAAAGTAATCCAAAAATAGAATCCCTCCCCTTCTTAGTCCTAGGCAACCCCAAAATAAAGTCCATAGAAATGTCAGTCCAAGTTCTTTTTAAGAATAGCACGCAAAAGTGTTCCCAAAGTTCTATTGACAACTTCAGTTTGTCCATCCGTTTGAGGATGACAAGTAGTAGATTACAACATTATGGAGCAAAGTTTTGCCCATAAAGTAATCCAAAAACTTAATCCCTCCCCTTCTTAGTCCTAGGCAACCCCAAAATAAAGTCCATAGAAATGTCAGTCTAAGTTCTTTTTAAGAATAGCACGCAAAAGTGTTCTCAAAGTTCTATTTACAACTTCAGTTTGTCCATCCGTTCGAGGATGACAAGTAGTAGATTACAACTTTATTTTGCAAAGTTCAGCCCATAAAGTAATCCATAAATAGAATCCCTCCCCTTCTTAGTCCTAGGCAACCCCAAAATAAAGTCCATAGAAATGTCAGTCCAAGTTCTTTTTATGAATAGCACGCAAAAGTGTTCCCAAAGTTCTATTGCCAACTTCAGTTTGTCCATCTGTTTGAGGATGACAAGTAGTAGATTACAACAATATTGAGCAAAGTTTGGCCCATAAAGTAATCCGAAAATAGAATCCCTCCCCTTCTTAGTCCTAGGCAACCCCAAAATAAAGTCCATAGAAATAACAATCCAAGTTCTTTTTAAGAATTGCACGCAAAAGTGTTCCCAAAGTTGTATTGACAACTTCAGTTCGTCCATCTGTTTGAGGATGACAAGTAGTAGATTACAACAATATTGAGCAAATTTTAGCCCATAAAGTAATCCAAAAATAGAATCCCTCCCCTTCTTAGTCCTAGGCATCCCCAAAATAAAGTCCATAGAAATGTCAATCCAAGTTATTTTTATGAATAGCACGCAAAAGTGTTCCCAAAGTTCTATTGACAACTTCAGTTTGTCCATCTGTTTGAGGATGACAAGTAGTAGATTACAACAATATTGAGCAAAGTTTAGCCCATAAAGTAATTCAAAAATAGAATCCCTCCCCTTCTTAGTCCTAGGCAACCCCAAAATAAAGTCCATAGAAATCCTCAATTGGGAACACTTTTGCGTGATGATGAGGTTAAGGTTTGTTGAGTCATTTATGGATTACTTTATGTCAGTCCAAGTTCTTTTAAGAATAGCACGCAAAAGTGTTCCCAAAGTATTCTCAAAGTTCTATTTACAACTTCAGTTTGTCCATCCGTTCGAGGATGACAAGTAGTAGATTACAACTTTATTGTGCAAAGTTCAGCCCATAAAGTAATCCATAAATAGAATCCCTCCGCTTCTTAGTCCTAGGCAACCCCAAAATAAAGTCCATAGAAATGTCAGTCCAAGTTCTTTTTAAGTTTAGCACGCAAAAGTGTTCCCAAAGTTCACAACTTCAGTTTTTCCATCTGTTTGAGGATGACAAGTAGTAGATTACAACAATATTGAGCAAAGTTTAGCCCATAAAGTAATCCAAAAATAGAATCCCTCCCCTTCTTAGTCCTAGGCAACCCCAAAATAAAGTCCATAGAAATGTCAGTCCAAGTTCTTTTTAAGAATAGCACGCAAAAGTGTTCTCAAAGTTCTATTTACAACTTCAGTTTGTCCATCCGTTTGAGGATGACAAGTAGTAGATTACAACAATATTGAGAAAAGTCTAGCCCATAAAGTAATCCATAAATAGAATCCCTCCCCTTCTTAGTCCTAGGCAACCCCAAAATAAAGTGCATAGAAACCAAAAATAGAATCCCTCCCCTTCTTAGTCCTAGGCAACCCCAAAATAAAGTCCATAGAAATGTCAATCCAAGTTCTTTTTAAGAATAGCACGCAAAAGTGTTCCCAAAGTTCTATTGACAACTTCAGTTTGTCCATCCGTTTGAGGATGACAAGTAGTAGATTACAACAATATGGAGCAAAGTTTAGCCCATAAAGTAATCCAAAAATAGAATCCTTCCCCTTCTTAGTAGTAGGCAACCCCAAAATAAAGTGCATAGAAATGTCAGTCCAAGTTCCTTTAAGAATAGCACGCAAAAGTGTTCCCAAAGTTCTATATACAACTTCAGTTTGTCCATCCGTTTGAGGATGACAAGTAGTAGATTACAACTTTATTGTGCAAAGTTTAGCCCATAAAGTAATCCATAAATAGAATCCCTCCCATTCTTAGTCCTAGGCAACCCCAAAATAAAGTCCATAGAAATGTCAATCGAAGTTCTTTTTAAAAATAGCACGCAAAAGTGTTCCCAAAGTTCTATTGACAACTTCAGTTTGTCCATCTGTTTGAGGATGACAAGTAGTAGATTACAACAATATTGAGCAAAGTTTAGCCTATAAAGTAATCCAAAAATAGAATCCCTCCCCTTCTTAGTCCTAGGCAACCCCAAAATAAAGTCCATAGAAATTTCAATCCAAGTACTTTTTAAGAATAGCACGCAAAAGTGTTCCCAAAGTTCTATTGACAACTTCAGTTTGTCCATCCGTTTCAGGATGACAAGTAGTAGATTACAACAATATGGAGCAAAGTTTAGCCCATAAAGTAATCCAAAAATAGAATCCCTCCCCTTCTTAGTCCTAGGCAACCCCAAAATAAAGTCCATAGAAATGTCAGTCCAAGTTCTTTTTAAGAATAGCACGCAAAAGTGTTCCCAAAGTTCTATTGACAACTTCAGTTTGTCCATCCGTTTGAGGATGACAAGTAGTAGATTACAACATTATGGAGCAAAGTTTTGCCCATAAAGTAATCCAAAAACTTAATCCCTCCCCTTCTTAGTCCTAGGCAACCCCAAAATAAAGTCCATAGAAATGTCAGTCTAAGTTCTTTTTAAGAATAGCACGCAAAAGTGTTCTCAAAGTTCTATTTACAACTTCAGTTTGTCCATCCGTTCGAGGATGACAAGTAGTAGATTACAACTTTATTTTGCAAAGTTCAGCCCATAAAGTAATCCATAAATAGAATCCCTCCCCTTCTTAGTCCTAGGCAACCCCAAAATAAAGTCCATAGAAATGTCAGTCCAAGTTCTTTTTATGAATAGCACGCAAAAGTGTTCCCAAAGTTCTATTGCCAACTTCAGTTTGTCCATCTGTTTGAGGATGACAAGTAGTAGATTACAATTATATTGAGCAAAGTTTGGCCCATAAAGTAATCCGAAAATAGAATCCCTCCCCTTCTTAGTCCTAGGCAACCCCAAAATAAAGTCCATAGAAATAACAATCCAAGTTCTTTTTAAGAATTGCACGCAAAAGTGTTCCCAAAGTTGTATTGACAACTTCAGTTCGTCCATCTGTTTGAGGATGACAAGTAGTAGATTACAACAATATTGAGCAAATTTTAGCCCATAAAGTAATCCAAAAATAGAATCCCTCCCCTTCTTAGTCATAGGCATCCCCAAAATAAAGTCCATAGAAATGTCAATCCAAGTTATTTTTATGAATAGCACGCAAAAGTGTTCCCAAAGTTCTATTGACAACTTCAGTTTGTCCATCTGTTTGAGGATGACAACTAGTAGATTACAACAATATTGAGCAAAGTTTAGCCCATAAAGTAATTCAAAAATAGAATCTCTCCCCTTCTTAGTCCTAGGCAACCCCAAAATAAAGTCCATAGAAATCCTCAATTGGGAACACTTTTGCGTGATGATGAGGTTAAGGTTTGTTGAGTCATTTATGGATTACTTTATGTCAGTCCAAGTTCTTTTAAGAATAGCACGCAAAAGTGTTCCCAAAGTATTCTCAAAGTTCTATTTACAACTTCAGTTTGTCCATCCGTTCGAGGATGACAAGTAGTAGATTACAACTTTATTGTGCAAAGTTCAGCCCAGAAAGTAATCCATAAATAGAATCCCTCCGCTTCTTAGTCCTAGGCAACCCCAAAATAAAGTCCATAGAAATGTCAGTCCAAGTTCTTTTTAAGAATAGCACGCAAAAGTGTTCCCAAAGTTCACAACTTCAGTTTTTCCATCTGTTTGAGGATGACAAGTAGTAGATTACAACAATATTGAGCAAAGTTTAGCCCATAAAGTAATCCAAAAATAGAATCCCTCCCCTTCTTAGTCCTAGGCAACCCCAAAATAAAGTCCATAGAAATGTCAGTCCAAGTTCTTTTTAAGAATAGCACGCAAAAGTGTTCTCAAAGTTCTATTTACAACTTCAGTTTGTCCATCCGTTTGAGGATGACAAGTAGTAGATTACAACAATATTGAGAAAAGTCTAGCCCATAAAGTAATCCATAAATAGAATCCCTCCCCTTCTTAGTCCTAGGCAACCCCAAAATAAAGTGCATAGAAACCAAAAATAGAATCCCTCCCCTTCTTAGTCCTAGGCAACCCCAAAATAAAGTCCATAGAAATGTCAATCCAAGTTCTTTTTAAGAATAGCACGCAAAAGTGTTCCCAAAGTTCTATTGACAACTTCAGTTTGTCCATCCGTTTGAGGATGACAAGTAGTAGATTACAACAATATGGAGCAAAGTTTAGCCCATAAAGTAATCCAAAAATAGAATCCTTCCCCTTCTTAGTAGTAGGCAACCCCAAAATAAAGTGCATAGAAATGTCAATCCAAGTTCTTTTAAGAATAGCACGCACAAGTGTTCCCAAAGTTCTATTTACAACTTCAGTTTGTCCATCCGTTTGAGGATGACAAGTAGTAGATTACAAAAATATTGAGCAAAGTTTAGCCCATAAAGTAATCCAAAAATAGAATCTCTCACCTTCTTAGTCCTAAGCAACCCCAAAATAAAGTCCATAGAAATGTCAGTCCAAGTTCTTTTTAAAAATAGCACGCAAAAGTGTTCTCAAAGTTCTATTTACAACTTCAGTTTGTCCATCCGTTTGAGGATGACAAGTAGTAGATTACAACAATATTGAGCAAAGTTTAGCCCATAAAGTAATCCAAAAATAGAATCCCTCCCCTTCTTAGTCCTAGGCAACCCCAAAATAAAGTCCATAGAAATCCTCAATTGGGAACAATTTTGCGTGATGATGAGGTTAAGGTTTGTTGAGTCATTTATGGATTACTTTATGTCAGTCCAAGTTCTTTTAAGAATAGCACGCAAAAGTGTTCCCAAAGTATTCTCAAAGTTCTATTTAAAACTTCAGTTTGTCCATCCGTTCGAGGATGACAAGTAGTAGATTACAACTTTATTGTGCAATGTTCAGCCCATAAAGTAATCCATAAATAGAATCCCTCCGCTTCTTAGTCCTAGGCAACCCCAAAATAAAGTCCATAGAAATGTCAGTCCAAGTTCTTTTTAAGAATAGCACGCAAAAGTGTTCCCAAAGTTCTATTGACAACTTCAGTTTGTCCATATGTTTGAGAATGACAAGTAGTAGATTACAACAATATTGAGCAAAGTTTAGCCCATAAAGTAATCCAAAAATAGAATCTCTCACCTTCTTAGTCCTAAGCAACCCCAAAATAAAGTCCATAGAAATGTCAGTCCAAGTTCTTTTTAAAAATAGCACGCAAAAGTGTTCTCAAAGTTCTATTTACAACTTCAGTTTGTCCATCCGTTTGAGGATGACAAGTAGTAGATTACAACAATATTGAGCAAAGTTTAGCCCATAAAGTAATCCAAAAATAGAATCTCTCCCCTTCTTAGTCCTAGGCAACCCCAAAATAAAGTGCATAGAAATGTCAGTCCAAGTTCTTTTAAGAATAGCACGCAAAAGTGTTCCCAAAGTTCTATTTACAACTTCAGTTTGTCCATCCGTTTGAGGATGACAAGTAGTAGATTACAACTTTATTGTGCAAAGTTTAGCCCATAAAGTAATCCATAAATAGAATCCCTCCCCTTCTTTGTCCTAGGCAACCCCAAAATAAAGTCCATAGAAATGTCAATCCAAGTTCTTTTTAAGAATAGCACGCAAAAGTGTTCCCAAAGTTCTATTGACAACTTCAGTTTGTCCATCTGTTTGAGGATGACAAGTAGATTACAACAATATGGAGCAAAGTTTAGCCCATAAAGTAATCCAAAAACTTAATCCCTCCCCTTCTTAGTCCTAGGCAACCCCAAAATAAAGTCCATAGAAATGTCAGTCCAAGTTCTTTTTAAGAATAGCACGCAAAAGTGTTCTCAAAGTTCTATTTACAACTTCAGTTTGTCCATCCGTTCGAGGATGACAAGTAGTAGATTACAACTTTATTGTGCAAAGTTCAGCCCATAAAGTAATCCATAAATAGAATCCCTCCCCTTCTTAGTCCTAGGCAACCCCAAAATAAAGTCCATAGAAATATCAGTCCAAGTTCTTTTTAAGAATAGCACGCAAAAGTGTTCCCAAAGTTCTATTGCCAACTTCAGTTTGTCCATCTGTTTGAGGATGACAAGTAGTAGATTACAACAATATTGAGCAAAGTTTAGCCCATAAAGTAATCCAAAAACTTAATCCCTCCCCTTCTTAGTACTAGGCAACCCCAAAATAAAGTCCATAGAAATGTCAGTCCAAGTTCTTTTTAAGAATAGCATGCAAAAGTGTTCTCAAAGTTCTATTTACAACTTCAGTTTGTCCATCCGTTTGAGGATAACAAGTAGTAGATTACAACAATATTGAGCAAAGTTTAGCCCATAAAGTAATTCAAAAATAGAATCCCTCCCCTTCTTAGTCCTAGGCAACCCCAAAATAAAGTCCATAGAAATCCTCAATTGGGAACACTTTTGCGTGATGATGAGGTTAAGGTTTGTTGAGTCATTTATGGATTACTTTATGTCAGTCCAAGTTCTTTTAAGAATAGCACGCAAAAGTGTTCCCAAAGTATTCTCAAAGTTCTATTTACAACTTCAGTTTGTCCATCCGTTCGAGGATGACAAGTAGTAGATTACAACTTTATTGTGCAAAGTTTAGCCCATAAAGTAATCCATAAATAGAATCCCTCCCCTTCTTAGTCCTAGGCAACCCCAAAATAAAGTCCATAGAAATGTCAATCCAAGTTCTTTTTAAGAATAGCACGCAAAAGTGTTCCCAAAGTTCTATTGACAACTTCAGTTTGTCCATCTGTTTGAGGATGACAAGTAGATTACAACAATTTGGAGCAAAGTTTAGCCCATAAAGTAATCCAAAAACTTAATCCCTCCCCTTCTTAGTCCTAGGCAACCCCAAAATAAAGTCCATAGAAATGTCAGTCCAAGTTCTTTTTAAGAATAGCACGCAAAAGTGTTCTCAAAGTTCTATTTACAACTTCAGTTTGTCCATCCGTTCGAGGATGACAAGTAGTAGATTACAACTTTATTGTGCAAAGTTCAGCCCATAAAGTAATCCATAAATAGAATCCCTCCCCTTCTTAGTCCTAGGCAACCCCAAAATAAAGTCCATAGAAATATCAGTCCAAGTTCTTTTTAAGAATAGCACGCAAAAGTGTTCCCAAAGTTCTATTGCCAACTTCAGTTTGTCCATCTGTTTGAGGATGACAAGTAGTAGATTACAACAATATTGAGCAAAGTTTAGCCCATAAAGTAATCCAAAAACTTAATCCCTCCCCTTCTTAGTCCTAGGAAACCCCAAAATAAAGTCCATAGAAATGTCAGTCCAAGTTCTTTTTAAGAATAGCATGCAAAAGTGTTCTCAAAGTTCTATTTACAACTTCAGTTTGTCCATCCGTTTGAGGATGACAATGTTAGAGTAGGTGCCCGTCGAGCCAAATGTTGGCCGAGTGTTCACAATGAAACTCTATGTATAAGCAGTCTTTATTTTAATAATATTTGAAATTATTATTTTGGCAAATCTTTATCTGTATACCCATGCTAGCTGCATAGATAAAGCCCTTGAATATACAAATAGTAGAAAGAATATGAGATGCTCATATGATGAGTATCATGAAACTCATATTTGTAATACTGTATATTCTAAACGGTTCCTAGTCGATTCAGCCGCCACTAAGAAGGATATAGGCCGCTCGAGTTAGAGACTAGTATCTGCGATGTGAGTACCATGTTTCATTGGTAGGGGACATTGTGATGTCCGAACATGCAGATAGGTGCTCCTTGTAGAGTGCACTGAACAACCCTCCATAAAAGGACTTTCCAAGTGGTTCTCACTTATCAAGTGGAAAAGTCCTGGTTTATGGTTGTACAGAATTAGTCCTTATGACCCGGGACAACATTGAGACTCTATGTGCTAGAATTACACTTTGACTTGTTTACCGACTCTCATGGGGTCATCAGGTGGCAAGGTTGGGTGTTCTGTCGAAACACATAGGAGTCGATGCATTGTAGTCGGGGATTCACCGCTTACCTTCGGGTATGGATATCCTATGTGTAATCATGTGTATGTAGGTTGAAATCTCTGGCCAGAGTATGGTTGTAATTATGAAAGGGGTTTCATAGATTACACCATTGATGCAACTACAACATGACACATAGTATCGATTCATTGACAACTCTCGATAAACCAATAGTTGTCGAATCGGTCGGGATATATGAGTTGAAGGGACCGTACTGTACGCTAACCATAATTGAATGGTTCTTGCAGGCACTATCATGTGATACCTAGGGAATCACGTAAGCGATGCTGCTAGGCGTTTAACGTGATTGGTTGGGTACTATCAGACTTGAGTTCTGACGTTCTTACTATCAAGGAGTTGATAAGTAAGAATGGAGCAATTGGGGTATGCTCGAATAAGGACATGTTTAGTCCGAATCACATGGAGATGTGAACCCACGGCTAGTTGTATCAATGAACCATTGAGGGCCACACAAGTACTAGCTTTGTAAATCCCGATGAGAAGTAAAATAGTTCAATGTGTTGAACGGCTTATAAAGGAGTTTATAAGCGTAAGGAAAATTAGAAGTATGACTTCTATAAAGGAGAATAATAGTTCAAAGTGTTGAACGGCTTATAAATGTGTTTATAAGTGTAAAGAAAAATAGAAGTATGACTTCTATGAGAGAAATATAAATTTTAATTTATGGAAGTGTTCCTAGATTAAAATTTGGCCAAGTGACTAATGTTTTTGAAAATTGTGATTTTCATAAACATTATTATGGACTAAATTAAATTAATTCAAGTGTTGAATTAATTAACACTAGTGGGCCTAGTAGAGCCCAAATAATTAAATTAATTCAAGTGTTGGATTAATTAAATAATGTTGAGTCTTGTAGAGCTCAATTAAAATAATTATTTAAACTAGTGGGACTTGAGTAAATTCAAGTAATGTTTAATTAGTCTCAAATATGTTTGAGATAATTAAATTTAGTCCAAAGTTTTTAATTTGATTAAAAACTATATTATATGCATGCATGGGAGGTGAAGGGTTGGAGATTACTTTTTATTAAAATATTGGCATGGCATGCCACTATATGGATCAACTTTTTGCAACCCCAAGAGAACTCATCCTCCCTCATTACACACATGCTATGGCCGAAACTCTCCAAGATATTCTCTCCCATTTTTCTCCATTTTTGTGTTCTTCAATTTGTTGAAGAAAACACACTTCTCTTTGAAAAATCCTCAAATATTTCTAGTGCAATATTTGAGGGGATCTACCTAGTTGGTGGTGGGCCTAATTTGAAGGAAAGATTCAAGGATTTGGAGGAGGAGCTTGTAGATCTTCATGCCTTGAAGAGCTTTGTTGTTGGACAACAAAGTTGGAGCCACAATCAACTTTTAAAGTTGATAGGTAATCTTTCTTACATCCTATGTATGTTGTTTTAGTAAATATTGCACAATTTCTTGGGGTGGCCGAAAATTTGATTAAAAATTAGAAAATTTTTGCTTCCGTTGCGCTTCCGGCCACCGTAACCGGTCCGCTTTCAGACAAGTAGTAGATTACAACAATATTGAGCAAAGTTTAGCCCATAAAGTAATTCAAAAATAGAATCCCTCCCCTTCTTAGTCCTAGGCAACCCCAAAATAAAGTCCATAGAAATCCTCAATTGGGAACACTTTTGCGTGATGATGAGGTTAAGGTTTGTTGAGTCATTTATGGATTACTTTATGTCAGTCCAAGTTCTTTTAAGAATAGCACGCAAAAGTGTTCCCAAAGTATTCTCAAAGTTCTATTTACAACTTCAGTTTGTCCATCCGTTCGAGGATGACAAGTAGTAGATTACAACTTTATTGTGCAAAGTTCAGCCCATAAAGTAATCCATAAATAGAATCCCTCCGCTTCTTAGTCCTAGGCAACCCCAAAATAAAGTCCATAGAAATGTCAGTCCAAGTTCTTTTTAAGAATAGCACGCAAAAGTGTTCCCAAAGTTCACAACTTCAGTTTGTCCATCTGTTTGAGGATGACAAGTAGTAGATTACAACAATATTGAGCAAAGTTTAGCCCATAAAGTAATCCAAAAATAGAATCCCTCCCCTTCTTAGTCCTAGGCAACCCCAAAATAAAGTCCATAGAAATGTCAGTCCAAGTTCTTTTTAAGAATAGCACGCAAAAGTGTTCTCAAAGTTCTATTTACAACTTCAGTTTGTCCATCCGTTTAAGGATGACAAGTAGTAGATTACAACAATATTGAGAAAAGTTTAGCCCATAAAGTAATCCATAAATAGAATCCCTCCCCTTCTTAGTCCTAGGCAACCCCAAAATAAAGTGCATAGAAACCAAAAATAGAATCCCTCCCCTTCTTAGTCCTAGGCAACCCCAAAATAAAGTCCATAGAAATGTCAATCCAAGTTCTTTTTAAGAATAGCACGCAAAAGTGTTCCCAAAGTTCTATTGACAACTTCAGTTTGTCCATCCGTTTGAGGATGACAAGTAGTAGATTACAACAATATGGAGCAAAGTTTATGTAGTATCCCGATGCCTAATTTGAGTTAATTATTGGATTAATTATATTTCGGTGGGATCGAAAGAACCGAACAGGGTTCGGATCGTCCGATCAGGGTTCGGATCGTCCGATCAGGATTCGGATCGTCCGAGACAGGTGGATGGAACCGTGGAAGACATGCAGGATTCGGATCGTCCGATCAGGGTTCGGATCGTCCGAGCCAGGTGGCTGGACACGTAGAAGACATGCAGGGTTCGGATCGTCCGAAGTGTACCGGATCGGAGCTTCCGAAGTGGATCGGATCGTCCGAACGTTGGCTATAAATAGAGGCGTGAGGCTTCACTTCTTACTCGCCAAGTCCGAGCGTTCCAGAGCATTTTAGTCGTTTCCGATTGGTTTCTAGCCTTTTCCCGAGGTTCAGGCACTAGCGGGGAGCTACTGGTTTTGTAGCGGAGCTGTGCTCTAGTTGGGAGATAGCGACATCAGTGGGCTGCGGACGCAGGCTTGATTCTAGGGCGGATTGTTAGGATCTGCTGGTTTGAGGTAAGAAAGTACTATCCGAGATATCCTGGTCGAGTATACATTCTTATATGTGTTGCATGATTATTTGGTGCATTGATATATGTCATATGATGCATGCTATTATGTCACGTTTATATCTGCATGTTACATTTCATCTTGAGCCGTATCTCTTTCGAGATAGCCT
Organism: Primulina eburnea; assembly: GCF_022965805.1. Classification (NCBI taxonomy): domain Eukaryota; kingdom Viridiplantae; phylum Streptophyta; class Magnoliopsida; order Lamiales; family Gesneriaceae; genus Primulina; species Primulina eburnea. The sequence goes on from NW_027331051.1 coordinate 34,939, forward strand.
TTATTGTTGAGCTGTATCTCTTTCGAGATAAGCTATATCTTGTGGGGCCGCTCAGCCCTGTCTTGTGGACGCATGGACACCGAGAGTACACAGTGGCCGACGGGTCCGGAGGGCTTCGGTGATCCGGGACATTTTAGGTCCACGTCTGATCTTGTAGTGGATGCAGTGACCCAGAGGAGTACCGCGCGGCACTATCCACTTGACGCCTCTAGACTGAGCATTTTGAGATCTTTTGTGACTCCTGTTTCTTGACTACCCTGGTATCATATCATAGCATGTGAATTTCGTATAGGCTTGTATACTCATGCTTTTGTACTGGGCGTTCTTATCGCTCACGTCCTCGGTTTTGTGTATCTTGGACACCCCATTCCCACGGGGCAGGCCTCAGGTTGGATGGCTCAGAAGGAGGATGTTGAGGACGTGGTGTAACCGGTTGGTTTAGATCTTCAGTACCATTTGATTCGATATGGTTGTACCGCATACTTTCATTTTAATTTGAGTTGTTCTGGATTTTCGATTGGGTTGTATAACTTTCATTTGTTGACCTTTTCCGCCATTATCTCTGATTGTTATTAATTAAGTTAATTGCATGCTTAGTTCTTGATTAGTAGGTGATTCTGGAACAGGTCACTACAGTTTAGCACATAAAGTAATCCAAAAACTTAATCCCTCCCCTTCTTAGTCCTAGGCAACCCCAAAATAAAGTCCATAGAATTGTCAGTCCAAGTTCTTTTTAAGAATAGCACGCAAAATTGTTCTCAAAGTTCTATTTACAACTTCAGTTTGTCCATCCGTTTGAGGATGACAAGTAGTAGATTACAACTTTATTGTGCAAAGTTCAGCCCATAAAGTAATCCATAAATAGAATCTCTCCCCTTCTTAGTCCTAGGCAACCCCAAAATAAAATCCATGGAAATGTCAATCCAAGTTCTTTTTAAGAATAGCACGCAAAATTGTTCCCAAAGTTCTATTGATAACTTCAGTTTGTCCATCTGTTTGAGGATGAGAAGTAGTTTATTACAACAATATTGAGCAAAGTTTAGCCCATAAAGCAATCCAAAAATAGAATCCCTCCCCTTCTTAGTCCTAGGCAACCCCAAAATAAAGTCCATAGAAATGTCAATCCAAGTTCTTTTTAAGAATTGCACGCAAAAGTGTTCCCAAAGTTCTATTGACAACTTCAGTTTGTCGATCTGTTTGAGGATGACAAGTAGTAGATTACAACAATATTGAGCAAAGTTTAGCCCATAAAGTAATTCAAATTCAAAAATAGAATCCCTCTCCTTCTTAGTCCTAGGCAACCCCAAAATAAAGTCCATAGAAATCCTCAATTGGGAACACTTTTGCGTGATGATCAGGTTAAGGTTTGTTGAGTCATTTATGGATTACTTTATGTCAGTCCAAGTTCTTTTAAGAATAGCAAGGAAAATTGTTCCCAAAGTATTCTCAAAGTTCTATTTACAACTTCAGTTTGTCCATCCGTTTGAGGATGACAAGTAGTAGATTACAACAATATTGAGCAAAGTTTAGCTCATAAAGTAATCCAAAAATAGAATCCCTCCCCTTCTTAGTCCTAGGCAACCCCAAAATAAAGTGCATAGAAATGTCAGTCCAAGTTCTTTTAAGAATAGCACGCAAAAGTGTTCCCAAAGTTCTATTTACAACTTCAGTTTGTCCATCCGTTTGAGGATGACAAGTAGTAGATTACAACTTTATTGTGCAAAGTTTAGCCCATAAAGTAATCCATAAATAGAATCCCTCCCCTTCTTAGTCCTAGGCAACCCCAAAATAAAGTCCATAGAAATGTCAATCCAAGTTCTTTTTAAGAATAGTACGCAAAAGTGTTCCCAAAGTTCTATTGACAACTTCGGTTTGTCCATCTGTTTGAGGATGACAAGTAGTAGATTACAACAATATTGAGCAAAGTTTAGCCCATAAAGTAATCCAAAAATAGAATCCCTCCCCTTCTTAGTCCTAGGCAACCCCAAAATAAAGTGCATAGAAATGTCAATCCAAGTTCTTTTAAGAATAGCACGCACAAGTGTTCCCAAAGTTCTATTTACAACTTCAGTTTGTCCATCCGTTTGAGGATGACAAGTAGTAGATTACAACAATATGGAGCAAAGTTTAGCCCATAAAGTAATCCAAAAATAGAATCCCTCCCCTTCTTAGTCCTAGGCAACCCCAAAATAATGTCCATAGAAATGTCAATCCAAGTTCTTTTTAAGAATAGCACGCAAAAGTGTTCCCAAAGTTCTATTGACAACTTCAGTTTGTCCATCCGTTTGAGGATGACAAGTAGTAGATTACAACAATATGGAGCAAAGTTTAGCCCATAAAGTAATCCAAAAACTTAATCCCTCTCCTTCTTAGTCCTAGGCAACCCCAAAATAAAGTCCATAGAAATGTCAGTCCAAGTTCTTTTTAAGAATAGCACGCAAAAGTGTTCTCAAAGTTCTATTTACAACTTCAGTTTGTCCATCCGCTTGAGAATGACAAGTAGTAGATTACAACTTTATTGTGCAAAGTTCAGCCCATAAAGTAATCCATAAATAGAATCCCTCCCCTTCTTAGTCCTAGGCAACCCCAATATAAAGTCCATAGAAATGTCAATCCAAGTTCTTTTTAAGAATAGCACGCAAAAGTGTTCCCAAAGTTCTATTGACAACTTCAGTTTGTCCATCTATTTGAGGATGACAAGTAGTAGATTACAATAATATTGAGCAAAGTTTAGCCCATAAAGTAATTCAAAAATAGAATCCCTCCCCTTCTTAGTCCTAGGCAACCCCAAAATAAAGTCCATTGAAATCCTCAATTGGGAACACTTTTGCGTGATGATGAGGTTAAGGTTTGTTGAGTCATTTATGGATTACTTTATGTAGGTCCAAGTTCTTTTAAGAATAGCACGCAAAATTGTTCTCAAAGTTCTATTTACAACTTCAGTTTGTCCATCCGTTTGAGGATAACAAGTAGTAGATTACAACAATATTGAGCAAAGTTTAGCCTATAAAGTAATTCAAAAATAGAATCCCTCCCCTTCTTAGTCCTAGGCAACCCCAAAATAAAGTCCATAGAAATCCTCAATTGGGAACACTTTTGCGTGATGATGAGGTTAAGGTTTGATGAATCATTCATGGATTACTTTATGTCAGTCCATGTTCTTTTAAGAATAGCACGAAAAAGTGTTCCCAAAGTATTCTCAAAGTTCTATTTACAACTTCAGTTTGTCCATCCGTTCGAGGATGACAAGTAGTAGATTACAACTTTATTGTGCAAAGTTCAGCCAATAAAGTAATCCATAAATAGAATCCCTCCGCTTCTTAGTCCTAGGCAACCCCAAAATAAAGTCCATAGAAATGTCAGTCCAAGTTCTTTTTAAGAATAGCACGCAAAAGTGTTCCCAAAGTTCTATTGACAACTTCAGTTTGTCCATCTGTTTGAGGATGACAAGTAGTAGATTACAACAATATTGAGCAAAGTTTAGCCCATAAAGTAATCCAAAAATAGAATCCCTCCCCTTCTTAGTCCTAGGCAACCTCAAAATAAAGTCCATAGAAATGTCAGTCCAAGTTCTTTTTAAGAATAGCACGAAAAAGTGTTCTCAAAGTTCTATTTACAACTTCAGTTTGTCCATCCGTTTGAGGATGACAAGTAGTAGATTACAACAATATTGAGAAAAGTTTAGCCCATAAAGTAATCCATAAATAGTCCTAGGCAACCCCAAAATAAAGTGCATAGAAACAAAAAAATAGAATCCCTCCCCTTCTTAGTCCTAGGCAACCCCAAAATAAAGTGCATAGAAACCAAAAATAGAATCCCTCCCCTTCTTAGTCCTAGGCAACCCCAAAATAAAGTCCATAGAAATGTCAATCCAAGTTCTTTTTAAGAATAGCACGCAAAAGTGTTCCCAAAATTCTATTGACAACTTCAGTTTGTCCATCTGTTTGAGGATGACAAGTAGTAGATTACAACAATATGGAGCAAAGTTTAGCACATAAAGTAATCCAAAAACTTAATCCCTCCCCTTCTTAGTCCTAGGCAACCACAAAATAAAGTCCATAGAAATGTCAGTCCAAGTTCTTTTTAAGAATAGCACGCAAAATTGTTCTCAAAGTTCTATTTACAACTTCAGTTTGTCCATCCGTTTGAGGATGACAAGTAGTAGATTACAACTTTATTGTGCAAAGTTCAGCCCATAAAGTAATCCATAAATAGAATCCCTCCCCGTCTTAGTCCTAGGCAACCCCAAAATAAAATCCATGGAAATGTCAATCCAAGTTCTTTTTAAGAATAGCACGCAAAAGTGTTCCCAAAGTTCTATTGACAACTTCAGTTTGTCCATCTGTTTGAGGATGACAAGTAGTAGATTACAACAATATTGAGCAAAGTTTAGCCCATAAAGTAATCCAAAAATAGAATCCCTCCCCTTCTTAGTCCTAGGCAACCCCAAAATAAAGTCCATAGAAATGTCAATCCAAGTTCTTTTTAAGAATTGCACGCAAAAGTGTTCCCAAAGTTCTATTGACAACTTCAGTTTGTCCATCTGTTTGAGGATGACAAGTAGTAGATTACAACAATATTGAGCAAAGTTTAGCCCATAAAGTAATCCAAAAATTGAATCCCTCCCCTTCTTAGTACTAGGCAACCCCAAAATAAAGTCCATAGAAATGTCAATCCAAGTTCTTTTTATGAATAGCACGCAAAAGTGTTCCCAAAGTTCTATTGACAACTTCAGTTTGTCCATCTGTTTGAGGATGACAAGTAGTAGATTACAACAATATTGAGCAAAGTTTAGCCCATAAAGTAATTCAAAAATAAAATCCCTCCCCTTCTTAGTCCTAGGCAACCCCAAAATAAAGTCCATAGAAATCCTCAATTGGGAACACTTTTGCGTGATGATCAGGTTAAGGTTTGTTGAGCCATTTATGGATTACTTTATGTCAGTCCAAGTTCTTTTAAGAATAGCAAGCAAAAGTGTTCCCAAAGTATTCTCAAAGTTCTATTTACAACTTCAGTTTGTCCATCCGTTTGAGGATGACAAGTAGTAGATTACAACAATATTGAGCAAAGTTTAGCCCATAAAGTAATCCGAAAATAGAATCCCTCCCCTTCTTAGTCCTAGGCAACCCCAAAATAAAGTGCATAGAAATGTCAGTCCAAGTTCTTTTAAGAATAGCACTCAAAAGTGTTCCCAAAGTTCTATTTACAACTTCAGTTTGTCCATCCGTTTGAGGATGACAAGTAGTAGATTACAACTTTATTGTGCAAAGTTTAGCCCATAAAGTAATCCATAAATAGAATCCCTCCCCTTCTTAGTCCTAGGCAACCCCAAAATAAAGTCCATAGAAATGTCAATCCAAGTTCTTTTTAAGAATAGCACGCAAAAGTGTTCCCAAAGTTCTATTGACAACTTCAGTTTGTCCATCTGTTTGAGGATGACATGTAGATTACAACAATATTGAGCAAAGGTTAGCCCATAAAGTAATCCAAAAATAGAATCCCTCGCCTTCTTAGTCCTAGGCAACCCCAAAATAAAGTGCATAGAAATGTCAATCCAAGTTCTTTTAAGAATAGCACGCACAAGTGTTCCCAAAGTTCTATTTACAATTTCAGTTTGTCCATCCGTATGAGGATGACAAGTAGTAGATTACAACAATATGGAGCAAAGTTTAGCCCATAAAGTAATCCAAAAATAGAATCCCTCCCCTTCTTAGTCCTAGGCAACCCCAAAATAAAGTCCATAGAAATGTCAATCCAAGTTCTTTTTAAGAATAGCACGCAAAAGTGTTCCCAAAGTTCTATTGACAACTTCAGTTTGTCCATCCGTTTGAGGATGACAAGTAGTAGATTACAACAATATGGAGCAAAGTTTAGCCCATAAAGTAATCCAAAAACTTAATCCCTCCCCTTCTTAGTCCTAGGCAACCCCAAAATAAAGTCCATAGAAATGTCAGTCCAAGTTCTTTTTAAGAATAGCACGCAAAAGTGTTCTCAAAGTTCTATTTACAACTTCAGTTTGTCCATCCGTTTGAGGATGACAAGTAGTAGATTACAACTTTATTGTGCAAAGTTCAGCCCATAAAGTAATCCATAAATAGAATCCCTCCCCTTCTTAGTCCTAGGCAACCCCAAAATAAAGTCCATAGAAATGTCAATCCAAGTTCTTTTTAAGAATAGCACGCGAAAGTGTTCCCAAAGTTCTATTGACAACTTCAGTTTGTCCATCTGTTTGAGGATGACAAGTTATAGATTACAATAATATTGAGCAAAGTTTAGCCCATAAAGTAATTCAAAAATAGAATCCCTCCCCTTCTTAGTCCTAGGCAACCCCAAAATAAAGTCCATAGAAATCCTCAATTGGGAACACTTTTGCGTGATGATGAGGTTAAGGTTTGTTGAGTCATTTATGGATTACTTTATGTCAGTCCAAGTTCTTTTAAGAATAGCAAGCAAAATTGTTCTCAAAGTTCTATTTACAACTTCAGTTTGTCAATCCGTTTGAGGATGACAAGTAGTAGATTACAACAATATTGAGCAAAGTTTAGCCCATAAAGTAATTCAAAAATAGAATCCCTCCCCTTCTTAGTCCAAGGCAACCCTAAAATAAAGTCCATAGAAATCCTCAATTGGGAACACTTTTGCGTGATGATGAGGTTAAGGTTTGTTGAGTCATTTATGGATTACTTTATGTCAGTCCAAGTTCTTTTAAGAATAGCACGCAAAAGTGTTCCCAAAGTATTCTCAAAGTTCTATTTACAACTTCAGTTTGTCCATCCGTTCGAGGATGACAAGTAGTAGATTACAACTTTATTGTGCAAAGTTCAGCCCATAAAGTAATCCATAAATAGAATCCCTCCGCTTCTTAGTCCTAGGCAACCCCAAAATAAAGTCCATAGAAATGTCAGTCCAAGTTCTTTTAAGAATAGCACGCAAAAGTGTTCCCAAAGTTCTATTGACGACTTCAGTTTGTCCATCTGTTTGAGGATGACAAGTAGTAGATTACAACAATATTGAGCAAAGTTTAGCCCATAAAGTAATCCAAAAATAGAATCCCTCCCCTTCTTAGTCCTAGGCAACCCCAAAATATAGTCCATAGAAATGTCAGTCCAAGTTCTTTTAAGAATAGCACGCAAAAGTGTTCTCAAAGTTCTATTTACAACTTCAGTTTGTCCATCCGTTTGAGGATGACAAGTAGTAGATTACAACAATATTGAGAAAAGTTTAGCCCATAAAGTAATCCATAAATAGAATCCCTCCCCTTCTTAGTCCTAGGCAACCCCAAAATAAAGTGCATAGAAACCAAAAATAGAATCCCTCCCCTTCTAAGTCCTAGGCAACCCCAAAATAAAGTCCATAGAAATGTCAATCCAAGTTCTTTTTAAGAATAGCACGCAAAAGTGTTCCCAAAGTTCTATTGACAACTTCAGTTTGTCCATCCGTTTGAGGATGACAAGTAGTAGATTACAACAATATGGAGCAAAGTTTAGCCCATAAAGTAATCAAAAAACTTAATCCCTCCCCTTCTTAGTCCTAGGCAACCCCAAAATAAAGTCCATAGAAATGTCAGTCCAAGTTCTTTTTAAGAATAGCACGCAAAAGTGTTCTCAAAGTTCTATTTACAACTTCAGTTTGTCCATCCGTTTGAGGATGACAAGTAGTAGATTATAACTTTATTGTGCAAAGTTCAGCCCATAAAGTAATCCATAAATAGAATCCCTCCCCTTCTTAGTCCTAGGCAACCCCAAAATAAAGTCCATAGAAATGTCAATCCAAGTTCTTTTTAAGAATAGCACGCGAAAGTGTTCCCAAAGTTCTATTGACAACTTCAGTTTGTCCATCTGTTTGAGGATGACAAGTAGTAGATTACAATAATATTGAGCAAAGTTTAGCCCATAAAGTAATTCAAAAATAGAATCCCTCCCCTTCTTAGTCCTAGGCAACCCCAAAATAAAGTGCATAGAAATCCTCAATTGGGAACACTTTTGCGTGATGATGAGGTTAAGGTTTGTTGAGTCATTTATGGATTACATTATGTCAGTCCAAGTTCTTTTAAGAATAGCACGCAAAATTGTTCTCAAAGTTCTATTTACAACTTCAGTTTGTCAATCCGTTTGAGGATGACAAGTAGTAGATTACAACAATATTGAGCAAAGTTTAGCCCATAAAGTAATTCAAAAATAGAATCCCTCCCCTTCTTAGTCCAAGGCAACCCCAAAATAAAGTCCATATAAATCCTCAATTGGGAAGACTTTTGCGTGATGATGAGGTTAAGGTTTGTTTAGTCTTTTATGGATTACTTTATGTCAGTCCAAGTTCTTTTAAGAATAGCACGCAAAAGTGTTCCAAAGTATTCTCAAAGTTCTATTTACAACTTCAGTTTGTCCATCCGTTCGAGGATGACAAGTAGTAGATTACAACTTTATTGTGCAAAGTTCAGCCCATAAAGTAATCCATAACTAGAATCCCTCCGCTTCTTAGTCCTAGGCAACCCCAAAATAAAGTCCATAGAAATGTCAGTCCAAGTTCTTTTTAAGAATAGCACGCGAAAGTGTTCCCAAAGTTCTATTGACAACTTCAGTTTGTCCATCTGTTTGAGGATGACAAGTTATAGATTACAATAATATTGAGCAAAGTTTAGCCCATAAAGTAATTCAAAAATAGAATCCCTCCCCTTCTTAGTCCTAGGCAACCCCAAAATAAAGTCCATAGAAATCCTCAATTGGGAACACTTTTGCGTGATGATGAGGTTAAGGTTTGTTGAGTCATTTATGGATTACTTTATGTCAGTCCAAGTTCTTTTAAGAATAGCACGCAAAATTGTTCTCAAAGTTCTATTTACAACTTCAGTTTGTCAATCCGTTTGAGGATGACAAGTAGTAGATTACAACAATATTGAGCAAAGTTTAGCCCATAAAGTAATTCAAAAATAGAATCCCTCCCCTTCTTAGTCCAAGGCAACCCCAAAATAAAGTCCATAGAAATCCTCAATTGGGAACACTTTTGCGTGATGATGAGGTTAAGGTTTGTTGAGTCATTTATGGATTACTTTATGTTAGTCCAAGTTCTTTTAAGAATAGCACGCAAAAGTGTTCCCAAAGTATTCTCAAAGTTCTATTTACAACTTCAGTTTGTCCATCCGTTCGAGGATGACAAGTAGTAGATTACAACTTTATTGTGCAAAGTTCAGCCCATAAAGTAATCCATAAATAGAATCCCTCCGCTTCTTAGTCCTAGGCAACCCCAAAATAAAGTCCATAGAAATGTCAGTCCAAGTTCTTTTTAAGAATAGCACGCAAAAGTGTTCCCAAAGTTCTATTGACGACTTCAGTTTGTCCATCTGTTTGAGGATGACAAGTAGTAGATTACAACAATATTGAGCAAAGTTTAGCCCATAAAGTAATCCAAAAATAGAATCCCTCCCCTTCTTAGTCCTAGGCAACCCCAAAATATAGTCCATAGAAATGTCAGTCCAAGTTCTTTTTAAGAAAAGCACGCAAAAGTGTTCTCAAAGTTCTATTTACAACTTCAGTTTGTCCATCCGTTTGAGGATGACAAGTAGTAGATTACAACAATATTGAGAAAAGTTTAGCCCATAAAGTAATCCATAAATAGAATCCCTCCCCTTCTTAGTCCTAGGCAACCCCAAAATAAAGTGCATAGAAACCAAAAATAGAATCCCTCCCCTTCTAAGTCCTAGGCAACCCCAAAATAAAGTCCATAGAAATGTCAATCCAAGTTCTTTTTAAGAATAGCACGCAAAAGTGTTCCCAAAGTTCTATTGACAACTTCAGTTTGTCCATCCGTTTGAGGATGACAAGTAGTAGATTACAACAATATGGAGCAAAGTTTAGCCCATAAAGTAATCAAAAAACTTAATCCCTCCCCTTCTTAGTCCTAGGCAACCCCAAAATAAAGTCCATAGAAATGTCAGTCCAAGTTCTTTTTAAGAATAGCACGCAAAAGTGTTCTCAAAGTTCTATTTATAACTTCAGTTTGTCCATCCGTTTGAGGATGACAAGTAGTAGATTATAACTTTATTGTGCAAAGTTCAGCCCATAAAGTAATCCATAAATAGAATCCCTCCCCTTCTTAGTCCTAGGCAACCCCAAAATAAAGTCCATAGAAATGTCAATCCAAGTTCTTTTTAAGAATAGCACGCGAAAGTGTTCCCAAAGTTCTATTGACAACTTCAGTTTGTCCATCTGTTTGAGGATGACAAGTAGTAGATTACAATAATATTGAGCAAAGTTTAGCCCATAAAGTAATTCAAAAATAGAATCCCTCCCCTTCTTAGTCCTAGGCAACCCCAAAATAAAGTCCATAGAAATCCTCAATTGGGAACACTTTTGCGTGATGATGAGGTTAAGGTTTGTTGAGTCATTTATGGATTACATTATGTCAGTCCAAGTTCTTTTAAGAATAGCACGCAAAATTGTTCTCAAAGTTCTATTTACAACTTCAGTTTGTCAATCCGTTTGAGGATGACAAGTAGTAGATTACAACAATATTGAGCAAAGTTTAGCCCATAAAGTAATTCAAAAATAGAATCCCTCCCCTTCTTAGTCCAAGACAACCCCAAAATAAAGTCCATATAAATCCTCAATTGGGAAGACTTTTGCGTGATGATGAGGTTAAGGTTTGTTTAGTCTTTTATGGATTACTTTATGTCAGTCCAAGTTCTTTTAAGAATAGCACGCAAAAGTGTTCCAAAGTATTCTCAAAGTTCTATTTACAACTTCAGTTTGTCCATCCGTTCGAGGATGACAAGTAGTAGATTACAACTTTATTGTGCAAAGTTCAGCCCATAAAGTAATCCATAACTAGAATCCCTCCGCTTCTTAGTCCTAGGCAACCCCAAAATAAAGTCCATAGAAATGTCAGTCCAAGTTCTTTTTAAGAATAGCACGCAAAAGTGTTCCCAAGTTCTATTGACGACTTCAGTTTGTCCATCTGTTTGAGGATGACAAGTAGTAGATTACAACAATATTGATCAAAGTTTAGCCCATAAAGTAATCCAAAAATAGAATCCCTCCCCTTCTTAGTCCTAGGCAACCCCAAAATAAAGTGCATAGAAACCAAAAATAGAATCCCTCCCCTTCTTATTCCTAGGCAACCCCAAAATAAAGTCCATAGAAATGTCAGTCCAAGTTCTTTTTAAGAATAGCACGCAAAATTGTTCTCAAAGTTCTATTTACAACTTCAGTTTGTCCATCCGTTTGAGGATGACAAGTAGTAGATTACAACTTTATTGTGCAAAGTTCAGCCCATAAAGTAATCCATAACCCCTTCTTAGTCCTAGGCAACCCCAAAATAAAGTGCATAGAAACTAAAAATAGAATCCCTCCCCTTCTTAGTCCTAGGCAACCCCAAAATAAAGTCCATAGAAATGTCAATCCAAGTTCTTTTTAAGAATAGCACGCAAAAGTGTTCCCAAAATTCTATTGACAACTTCAGTTTGTCCATCTGTTTGAGGATGACAAGTAGTAGATTACAACAATATGGAGCAAAGTTTAGCACATAAAGTAATCCAAAAACTTAATCCCTCCCCTTCTTAGTCCTAGGCAACCCCAAAATAAAGTCCATAGAAATGTCAATCCAAGTTCTTTTTAAGAATTGCACGCAAAAGTGTTCCCAAAGTTCTATTGACAACTTCAGTTTGTCCATCTGTTTGAGGATGACAATTAGTAGATTACAACAATATTGAGCAAAGTTTAGCCCATAAAGTAATCCAAAAATAGAATCCCTCCCCTTCTTAGTCCTAGGCAACCCCAAAATAAAGTCCATAGAAATGTCAATCCAAGTTCTTTTTATGAATAGCACGCAAAAGTGTTCCCAAAGTTCTATTGACAACTTCAGTTTGTCCATCTGTTTGAGGATGACAAGTAGTAGATTAAAACAATATTGAGCAAAGTTTGGCCCATAAAGTAATTCAAAAATAGAATCCCTCCCCTTCTTAGTCCTAGGCAACCCCAAAATAAATTCCATAGAAATCCTCAATTGGGAACACTTTTGCGTGATGGTCAGGTTAAGGTTTGTTGAGTCATTTATGGATTACTTTATGTCAGTCCAAGTTCTTTTAAGAATAGCAAGCAAAAGTGTTCCCAAAGTATTCTCAAAGTTCTATTTACAACTTCAGTTTGTCCATCCGTTTGAGGATGACAAGTAGTAGATTACAACAATATTGAGCAAAGTTTAGCCCATAAAGTAATCTAAAAATAGAATCCCTCCCCTTCTTAGTCCTAGGCAACCCCAAAATAAAGTGCATAGAAATGTCAGTCCAAGTTCTTTTAAGAATAGCACGCAAAAGTGTTCCCAAAGTTCTATTTACAACTTCGGTTTGTCCATCCGTTTGAGGATGACAAGTAGTAGATTACAACTTTATTGTGCAAAGTTTAGCCCATAAAATAATCCATAAATAGAATCCCTCTCCTTCTTAGTCCTAGGCAACCCCAAAATAAAGTCCATAGAAATGTCAATCCAAGTTCTTTTTAAGAATAGCACGCAAAAGTGTTCCCAAAGTTCTATTGACAACTTCAGTTTGTCCATCCGTTTGAGGATGACAAGTAGTAGATTACAACAATATGGAGTGATAAACCTAAAATTGTACATTAATTAAATGTTTTATAATATAAATATATAGTTTTGTTTTATTAACTTTTTAAATATTATATGTTTTATAATAAATTGTATAAAATATAGTTGTTGTGTACTTATAAGTTTTTACTATTTTACAGGTTCGATAAAACAAGAATAACCTTGGCGGTGCAATGGGATTAAGGATGATTCTTGGACCTGTAGAAAGTTGATGTTAATATCTACAATATTGGTGGCAAGCATGAGATAAAAATCCTCTCACAATTGGGATCAAATTAAGCAACAATTAAAGTTACCGAAGGAGTGGCAGTTTTACCATGCTCTAGTATTTTGACCATATCTCTCAAACTACTTGGTCAAATATTCTGAAAAAAATACCACAACTAGACAACTCAATTATCCACATGTTTCATTTTATGTGAAGAAGAAAATTCGGAGAAGATGCTTGTCAAAAGTGATGTGCAATATAATATTAATTTCTTGGAACACCAATGAAGACTTATGTGTAAAAAATAATATTTTATTTGTGGTTGTCTCCCCAAATTTGGCTATAAATAGGGGTGCATTGTAATGTATTGAGATATCCCTCATTCTATGAACAAATCTTTGAGTTCATAATATTTCTCTCTATATTTTTCTTTTATTTCTTCATTTAAATATAATTAGCATGTTAATTTCATATTCAAAGTTTTACACTTTGAATAATGAATAGCTAACTTCCTAAAGTTGAGATGATAAGGTGAAGCTCTTGGCATGATAATAAGGTTATTATAAGGTAAGAATCTATGTTTTATATTATTTAATCATTATTTATTGTTTATGTTATATTTATTTCTTTAAGCATTTTTATACCCTACTTATAAGTGGGAGTTTTGATTTATTGTTGCTATATGTTACACTAAATTCTTGGAACCATTTAAATGTTAGTTTGGTATTACCAACCATTTAAAATGGATGCCTTGAGTTATTATATATAAATATATTATAATATTAAATTCTTGGAACCATTTAAATGTTAGTTTGGTTTTACCAACCATTTAACTTGGATTCCTTGATTTATTATATATGAATATATTATAGTATTAATTTATTGGTACCATTTAAATGTTTGTTTGGTTTTACCAACCATTTAAAGTGGGAACCTTGATTTAGTGTTTACAAATATATATAGCACAATAAATACTTGACCACATTTATAAGTTTTGGTATATATTATGTACTTATAAGATTATAATTTATAACATAATATAAATATGATTATTTAATATATTGGAACCATTTTATTAAGTGGATTTCAATATTGTTCGTTAATGTTAACTTTATTAAAATACCAAGAGTGGATCCTTTAATCTCAACTACTTAAATTTAAATTTGAACAATTAAAATTTACCCATTAAAGATTCAATTAAAATTAAAAAGAAACAAAAACAAAAACAAAAAGACATTGTAGTGGACTTGTAATTACCTTAGCTTCCCTGTGGATACGATATTCGGACTCACCGAATTATACTACTTGTGGACAACCTGCTCTTGGGAGTGCAACAATCAAAGTCGCAACAAGTTTTTGGCGCCGTTGCCGGGGAAGTATAATTTAATTTCAAGTCTATTTAATATTGTTTAAAGTTTATTTTTCTTTTTATTGCTTTTGTGTGTTTTTTTTTCTTTTTGTTTTGCATTTGCATGAGCATTTGGTCACGTACACTTAGTGGTCGACTCATTCGAAATAACCCTTTATTTTTACAAAACATGGCGGAAGAACCCATCCAAGAAAATGAAGATGAAATTCAATCTCAACATGATCATGATAGACGAAGAACACTTAGAGATCACATGAATCCTACACGTACTAGTGCACCTTCATGTCTAGTTTTTCCCCCTGATGCATCTCATTTCAATTTTAAGCCTGGTATTATCCAACTTTTACCCAACTTTCATGGCTTAGATTCTGAAAATCCATACATGCATTTACGAGAGTTTGAAGAAGTGTGCAACACATATAATGATCTAAATTGTAGCATGAACACCATTCGCCTTAAGCTTTTTCCTTTTTCTTTAAAAGATAAAGCTAAAACTTGGCTACAAAATCTTAGATCGGGATCCATTCGAACTTGGGATGAATTGCAACAACAATTTTTGAAAAAGTTTTTTCCATCTCATAGAACAAATTCTTTCAAAAGGCAAATCATCACTTTCACTCAAAAACAAGGAGAAACTTTTTATCAGTGTTGGGATAGATACAAAGAATTGCTTAATCTTTGTCCACATCATGGTTTTGAAATTTGGAGAGTTGTTTCTCAATTTTATGAAGGCTTAACACCTAAAGATAGGCAAATGGTTGAATTTATGTGTAATGGAACATTTGAAGATAAAGATCCGAACGAGGCAATTGAGTATCTCGATTCATTAGCTGAAAATGCTCAAAATTGGGACACTATAGGTACAATCGAACCATCAAACAAGATTCAATCTCCTACATCTGGTGGAGGTATGTACACTCTCAAAGATGAACATGATCTTCAAGCTAGATTTACCTCTTTGGCAAGAAAAGTTGAGGCACTTGAATTGAAAAAGAATGGTCAATTAAAATCTGTTCAAGAAATTGTGTGTCACATCTGTGATACAAGTGATCATTTTACAAAAGATTGTCCCACTTTGCCCTCTTTTAAAGAATGTCTCCATGAGCAAGCCAATGTTTTGAACAATTTCAAAAGGCCAAATTTTGAACCATTTTCTCAAAATTACAATCCAGGTTGGCGAAATCATCCAAATTTTAGTTGGAGGAATGATAATGCTGCACAATTTCCGCAACCACATTTTCAAAATCAACAAAATTTTCAAAATTATGCACCTTATGTTCCTCCGCCGAAAAGAAATTTGGAAGATACATTGAATTCTTTCATTGCAAAGCAAGAGTCTATCAATACTCAAACTGCTCAAACCATGACAGACTTGAAAGATACTCTTGCTAAATTTGCATCTGCACTTAATGTTCATGAAAAAGGTAAATTTCCTTCACAACCTCTGCCTAATCCCAAGGATCATCATACACAAATTGGAACTTCTGGAACTCAACCGATGGATCAGGTAAAATCTGTTATTACCCTTCGAAGTGGTAAGGTTGTGGAAAAATCCATTCTTGAACCTTGTGAAGATGATGATAAATCAACTCCAAAGGGTAAGGAAGTGGAACCCATAACTTGCGAAGAGGAGGTTCAACAGACAGTGTCACCACCATTCCCTCATGCATTGAAAAATACAAAAAAATCAAATTTGAATTCTGATATATGATATTTTTAAACAAGTAAAAGTTAATATTCCTTTATTAGATGCAATAAAACAGGTACCATCATATGCCAAATTTTTGAAAGACTTGTGCACTGTGAAAAGAAAATTGAATGTGAAAAAGAAAGCATTTTTAGCCGAACAAGTAAGTGCAATCATTCAAAATAATAATGCTTTGAAATACAAAGACCCTGGTTGTCCTACTATTTCGTGTATTATTGGAGAACGAAAGATTAAAAAAGCCTTGCTTGACCTTGGAGCTAGTGTGAATTTACTTCCATATTCAGTTTATCAAGAACTCAATCTAGGCGAGTTAAAACCTACTTCGGTAACACTTTTACTTGCTGATAGATCTGTTAAAGTGCCAAGAGGTATGGTAGAAGACGTGTTGGTCCAAGTTGATAACTTTGTATATCCTGTCGATTTCATAGTTTTAGATACACAACCTATTGAAGCTTGTAATGCAATTCCTGTAATTTTAGGTCGTCCATTTTTAGCAACTTCTAATGCTCTTATAAATTGCAGGAATGGAATAATGAAGTTGTCATTTGGTAACATGACCTTGGAGCTCAATGTTTTTAATCTTTGTAAGCAACCACATGACAAAGGAGATGAAAGTGAAGATGAAAATCTTATTGAAACTCTTGTGGAAGAAAACATTCAAGAAGGGAGTACTCGTGATCAATTAGATATTTGTTCAATTGAAACTGTTAAAGAAAATATTGAAATTGATCTTGACGATTTTTTCAGGTATCACTCGTTACCAGGATCAGAGAAAGAATTTGATGAAAAATATGAGAACAAAGACGAACCACCAGTATTGGAGTTAAAACCCTTGCCAGAAGAATTGAAGTATGCATTTCTTGGAGAAGATGAAACATATCCGGTGGTAATTTCTTCCAAACTCTCAAGTAATCAAGAAGGTAAATTAGTTGATATGCTTAAAAGACATAAAAATGCAATTGGTTGGACACTAAAAGATCTTAAGGGCATTAATCCACTAATTTGCACACACAAAATTCACTTAGAAGAAAATGCAAAAACATCTCAACAACCACAAAGGAGATTAAATCCACACATGAAAGATGTTGTGAAAACTGAAGTTCTCAAACTACTTGATGTTGGAATTATCTACCCTATTTCTGATAGTAAGTGGGTAAGCCCAACACAAGTAGTTCCAAAAAAATCTGGCATCACAGTGATAAAAAATGAAAAAGGTGAATTGTTAACAAGTCGAGTCCCATCTAGTTGGCGGATGTGTATTGATTATAGAAAATTAAATGACGCCACTAGAAAAGATCATTTTCCATTACCATTTTTGGATCAAATTTTAGAAAGAGTAGCAGGTCATCCCTACTACTGTTTTCTTGACGGATATTCAGGCTATTATCAAATTCCCATTGCACTCGAAGATCAAGAAAAAACTACATTCACATGTCCTTTTGGAACATTTGCATTCAGAAGGATGCCATTTGGTTTATGCAATGCCCCAGCAACATTTCAAAGATGTATGCTAAGCATTTTCTGCGACATGGTTGAAAATTGTTTGGAAATTTTTATGGATGATTTAACTGTTTTTGGGAATACATTTGATAATTGTCTTGAAAATTTGGAAAAAGTTTTAAAAAGATGCGAGGAAAAAGGTCTTATTTTAAATTGGGAAAAATGTCATTACATGATTACTTCTGGAATTGTTTTGGGACATGTCGTGTCATCTCATGGAATTGAAGTCGATAAAGCAAAAGTTGATGTCATTGCCAATTTACCCCCTCCAAAAACCATTAAAGAAATTCGCTCATTTTTGGGACATGCTGGATTTTATAGGAGGTTTATAAAGGACTTTAGTTTAATCTCTAAACCCATTTGTAACCTCTTAACAAAAGACAGTGCATTTGAGTGGACTCAAGAATGTCAAAATGCTTTTGATAAAATCATTCGACATTTAACATCAGCTCCTATCATGCAACCTCCTGATTGGTCTTTACCATTTGAAATCATGTGCGATGCGAGTGATTATGCAGTCGGTGCAGTATTGGGTCAAAGAAGAAACGGTAAGCCTTATGTGATATATTATGCAAGTAGAACTTTAAACAATGCTCAAATGAATTACTCCACAACTGAAAAAGAGCTACTTGCTGTAATATTTGCATTAGATAAATTTCGTTCTTATTTGATTGGATCAACAACTATCGTGTTTACTGATCATTCTGCTATTAGATATTTGTTGACCAAACAGGATGCAAAGCCACGACTGATACGATGGATTTTGTTGCTCCAAGAATTTGACATTGTAATCAAAGATAAAAAAGGAACCGAGAATGTCGTAGCCGATCATTTATCGAGACTAGTAACAGGATCATCTTTTGAAATGACACCAATTAACGATAATTTTCCTGATGAACATCTATTTTCAGTTACTACTACACCTTGGTTTGCTAACATAGTAAATTTTCTTGTGACAGGAAAAATGCCACCGCAATGGAGTTCCCAAGATAAAAGAAAATTTTTGAATGAGGTAAAAAACTTTTATTGGGATGATCCGTATCTGTTCAAGTATTGTCCGGATCAAATTTTTCGACGTTGCATACCCGACAATGAGGTAAGTAGTGTCATTAAATTTTGTCATTCAGAAGCATGCGGGGGACATTTTTCTTCAAAGAAAACAGCTGCAAAAATCTTGCAGTGTGGATTTTATTGGCCCACTTTGTTTAAAGACACCCACGAAATCTGCAAGATCTGTGAAAATTGTCAAAAATTGGGTGCGATTTCAAAAAGAAACATGATGCCTTTGAATCCTATCATTGAAATTGAAATATTTGATTGTTGGGGAATAGATTTTATGGGACCTTTTCCACCGTCGTTTGGATACTTGTATATTTTAGTTGCAGTTGATTATGTTTCCAAATGGATAGAGGCAATTCCATGTCGAACAAATGATCATAAAATCGTCATCAAATTTTTGAAAGAAAATATTTTTAGTAGATTCGGAATTCCTCGAGCTATGATAAGTGATGGGGGAACTCACTTTGTTAATAAACCATTTGCTTCATTAATGAAAAAATATGGTATTACTCACAAAGTAACAACTCCTTATCATCCTCAAACAAATGGACAAGTTGAATTAGCTAATAGGGAGATAAAGCAAATTTTGGAAAAAACTGTTAACTCAAATAGAAAAGACTGGTCTCTGCGACTTAATGATGCACTGTGGGCATATCGAACAGCTTTTAAAACATCATTGAATATGTCTCCCTATAGGTTGGTTTATGGAAAACATTGTCATTTGCCTGTGGAATTGGAACATAAAGCTTATTGGGCGATAAAAACTTTAAATTCAAGCATGGATGATGCCAACAAATTGCGTAAATTGCAACTTAATGAACTTGATGAACTCAGAAATGATGCGTATGAGAATTCAAGGATTTATAAAGCAAAAATCAAATCATTTCATGATAAAACAATTCTTAGAAAATCTTTTGAGATTGGTAAAAAAGTTTTGCTTTATAATTCTCGACTTCACATATTCCCAGGAAAATTACGATCAAGATGGACAGGCCCATATGTTATAAAGCATGTGTATCCTTATGGAGCTGTGGATATTGAAAATCCTAAAAATGGTGATGTTTTTAAAGTGAATGGACAAAGGCTTAAACCATTTTTGGAAAATGAAATCTTTCAAGAAGAGTTTATTTCCCTTTCTGATCCTTGATTTTTTTTTTTGTGTTGCATTTGATTATTGTTTGTTTTTATTTCAGGTTTTCTTAATCTTTTTATTTTCCCGGTTAAATGGCGGATAACGGTACTCCGTGACTCTCATAGTCGGTTAAATCAGTTTCCCACAATTGCTGATACAAAAATTTAAAAAAAAAAATCATTTCTTTTCTTTTCAAAATGGATGAAATTCTCTCAAAAATTTGTAAATATTTTCCCTCTGTTTCTGAAAATGTTCTAAGAAAAATTTATGCAGGAAGGTGTGAAAGATTGAGATTACTAATGCAAAAAGGAATTCCAGAAGATATTCGTCTTGTAATAGAAGCTAAGGTCCGATTAGGAGGAGAAGTTCCACAATCATTGCTTATTCGGTATTTGCCTGGATTAGGAAAAAGCACTTATGCGAAAAAACGAAGGGCCAAAAGTTTAGGGGTTTGTCATAAGTGTGCAAGATGGACTTGTGACAAACGATGCAGATCTTTGGGATGTGTTTCCAATAACAGAGAAGATAAAATTGATTTCATTAAGAATGGGCTGAGTAAGGAGTCTTTAGATAACATCTTATTGACTCTTGAGACGCATTCTAGTGGACATGTGCATATTGAACTTCTCCGTTTATGGAAACAATTTCAAGATGAGCGTCATAGTCTTGGGAATCTGACTAAAAAAGACCCTGTTTGCCAATTTATAAGAAAATTGGATGGGAAGCATATCCTCGACTCATAGAAGGCGTTGAAGCCGTTTCTGGACGTAAAACCAGAGGAAAATTGTGAGCCACAATCACACTACTGTTTATAAGCATGTGTGTCATTATTTTTTTACTATTTATTCTGTTTACAGCTGTGACCCATAGTTTTGTCATGATAACATATTACCCCTATAAAATCTCTCATCTTTCTTTCTACTTTCGCAGAAAAAAAAAAAAAGGAAAGTAAAAACATGACTGGATCCTCTGCACAAACATTGAAAAATATTTGTGTATTTTGTGGGTCGAGTCCTGGAAAAAATGAAGTGTTTGTAGAAGCAGCGAATAATCTTGGAAAGATATTGGCTGAGAGAAAAATTCACTTGGTATATGGGGGAGGTAATATTGGGTTAATGGGATCTGTTTCAACATCTGCTCATCTTGGAGGTAGTCAGGTATTGGGTATTATTCCTATAGCTTTAGCTGAAGGAAATATTACAGGTGTTACGATTGGGGAGGAATTAAAAGTTTCTTCTATGTATGAAAGAATCACTCAAATGATTGAAAATTCTGATGCTTTTATCGCACTACCAGGTGGTTTTGGTACATTAGAAGAAATTTTTCACACTGTTTCTTGGGCACAACTTAATATCCATAATAAACCCGTGGGCTTGTTGAATATCAATAATTATTATGACAGTTTGTTGACATTTCTTGATAAAGCTGTGGAACAGAATTTCATTTCAGAAAATTCACGACGGATGCTCATCTGTGCTTCGACTGCCGATCAATTAATTGATGATTTGGAAGCTTTTGTTCATAAGCCTGATCCGATGATAACAAAGATCAATTGGTCGCAATCAAGCAGTAAGAAAAGGAAGTTGGATCATTGATTCAAAAGTCGTGGATTGGTTTGTGTTTGTTTCAGTTTGTTATCTTCAATAAAGTTCCAGGTGATATCTCTTTCATTATGTACTCTTTATTAATAGCTATTTTGACATTAGGGACAATGTCATATTCTGATTGGGGGGAGAACACATATAAAAAAAAAAAAAAACAAATTTAAAAAAAAAATTAAATATTATTTTAAAATAAAACCATGTTTATTGTTTGTACCTTAGTAATTTTTTGCAAAAATGTCATACATTACATATTTGAAAGATTTAAATTAGAACATGCATTAATCTATTTAAGAATGTTTAAATTTTATTTGAAAAAAGGTCATTTTTAATATTCTGATCAATATAAAAATATGATTTATGAAATCTTTTTGAGTGATTAACCATTGTGATAAAATTAGGTAGTAAAGTATATGGCCCAAGATATACCTTATAAGAGTGCCTAAAATTTTTGAACTCACACATATTTTGTGAGTGAGTGGAGAGGACTGAGAAAACAGCTTTCGAGCCTTTATTGATCATGAGAGAGACTATCTATTGTTTAGATCTTGAGTTCTTATTTTGAAAAAAAAAATATATATTTCCTGAAAAAAAAAAAAGAAAAAAAAAGAAAAATACAAAAAGAAAGATGTTGAAGATCTATGTAATTTTTAAGTTATATGCTGCGACCCATTTTTCTCTCATAAGAATAAAAAAAAATAAAAAAAAAAAAAATAAAAAAAGAAAGAGAGAAATACATTGTACAAATTAAATAAATATGTGGTCAAAAAGCATAAACTTAGTCTGATTCCATGATGTAAAAAAAAATAAAAAAATAAAAAATCAGGAAAAAAAAATATAATAAGAACAACTGGATTTTAAATCAATTGATTTTCTATCTTTTGATTAGTTTGGCTCGTTTGTCTGTCTGCATTCTGTAAACCATTTTTCTGAGCATTTATCTGTATTCCAACTCCATGAGAGAAATCGTTGCCATAAATTGAAACATTTATTAACCTGTGAGGATATGGAGTTGAGACTCTTACTAGGAATTTCTGAAGGCCGTGTACATTTAACTACCTAAAATAAGCTTTGAATTAATCATCTCAAATTATTTCATAAATTATAATTATGATGATCTTGATATAACTTTGACAGTTTTCAAATTTTATTTAAACACTTAGATAGTTCTGATTACATTTCTATTTAAATTAATCAATATGTTTTGTATTGCTATTAACGCTTAAATTGCTAGGGACTAGCAATAAGCTGGTTGGGAGGTGTGATAAACATAAAAATTGTACATTAATTAAATGTTTTATAATATAAATATATAGTTTTTGTTTTATTAAATTTTTAAATATTATATGTTTTATAATAAATTGTATAAAATATAAGTTGTTGTGTAATTATAAGTTTTTACTATTTTTACAGGTTCGATAAAACAAGAATAACCTTGGCGTTGCAAATGGGATTAAGATGATTCTTGGACCTGTAGAAAGTTGATGTTAATATCTACAATATTGGTGGCAAGCATGAGATAAAAATCCTCTCACAATTGGGATCAAATTAAGCAACAATTAAAGTTACCGAAGGAGTGGCAGTTTTACCATGCTCTAGTATTTTGACCATATCTCTCAAACTACTTGGTCAAATATTCTGAAAAAAATACCACAACTAGACAACTTAATTATCCACATGTTTCATTTTATGTGAAGAAGAAAATTCGGAGAAGATGCTTGTCAAAAGTGATGTGCAATATAATATTAATTTCTTGGAACACCAATGAAGACTTATGTGTAAAAAATAATATTTTATTTGTGGTTGTCTCCCCAAATTTGGCTATAAATAGGGGTGCATTGTAATGTATTGAGATATCCCTCATTCTATGAACAAATCTTTGAGTTCATAATATTTCTCTCTATATTTTTCTTTTATTTCTTCATTTAAATATAATTAGCATGTTAATTTCATATTCAAAGTTTTACACTTTGAATAATGAATAGCTAACTTCCTAAAGTTGAGATGATAAGGTGAAGCTCTTGGCATGATAATAAGGTTATTATAAGGTAAGAATCTATGTTTTATATTATTTAATCATTATTTATTGTTTATGTTATATTTATTTCTTTAAGCATTTTTATACCCTACTTATAAGTGGGAGTTTTGATTTATTGTTGCTATATGTTACACTAAATTCTTGGAACCATTTAAATGTTAGTTTGGTATTACCAACCATTTAAAATGGATGCCTTGAGTTATTATATATAAATATATTATAATATTAAATTCTTGGAACCATTTAAATGTTAGTTTGGTTTTACCAACCATTTAACTTGGATTCCTTGATTTATTATATATGAATATATTATAGTATTAATTTATTGGTACCATTTAAATGTTTGTTTGGTTTTACCAACCATTTAAAGTGGGAACCTTGATTTAGTGTTTACAAATATATATAGCACAATAAATACTTGACCACATTTATAAGTTTTGGTATATATTATGTACTTATAAGATTATAATTTATAACATAATATAAATATGATTATTTAATATATTGGAACCATTTTATTAAGTGGATTTCAATATTGTTCGTTAATGTTAACTTTATTAAAATACCAAGAGTGGATCCTTTAATCTCAACTACTTAAATTTAAATTTGAACAATTAAAATTTACCCATTAAAGATTCAATTAAAATTAAAAAGAAACAAAAACAAAAACAAAAAGACATTGTAGTGGACTTGTAATTACCTTAGCTTCCCTGTGGATACGATATTCGGACTCACCGAATTATACTACTTGTGGACAACCTGCTCTTGGGAGTGCAACAATCAAAGTCGCAACATGGAGCAAAGTTTAGCCCATAAAGTAATCCAAAAACTTAATCCCTCCCCTTCTTAGTCCTAGGCAACCCCAAAATAAAGTCCATAGAAATGTCAGTCCAAGTTCTTTTTAAGAATAGCACGCAAAAGTGTTCTCAAAGTTCTATTTACAACTTCAGTTTGTCCATCCGTTTGAGGATGACAAGTAGTAGATTACAACATTATTGTGCAAAGTTCAGCCCATAAAGTAATCCATAAATAGAATCCCTCCCCTTCTTAGTCCTAGGCAACCCCAAAATAAAGCTCATAGAAATGTCAATCCAAGTTCTTTTTAAGAATAGCACGCAAAAGTGTTCCCAAAGTTCTATTGACAACTTCAGTTTGTCCATCTGTTTGAGGATGACAAGTAGTAGATTACAACAATATTGAGCAAAGTTTAGCCCATAAAGTAATCCAAAAATAGAATCCCTCCCTTCTTAGTCCTAGGCAACCCCAAAATAAAGTCCATAGAAATGTCAATCCAAGTTCTTTTTAAGAATTGCACGCAAAAGTTTTCCCAAAGTTCTATTGACAACTTTAGTTTGTCCATCAGTTTGAGGATGACAAGTAGTAGATTACAACAATATTGAGCAAAGTTTAGCCCATAAAGTAATCCAAAAATAGAATCTCTCCCCTTCTTAGTCCTAGGCAACCCCAAAATAAAGTCCATAGAAATGTCAATCCAAGTTCTTTTTATGAATAGCACGCAAAAGTGTTCCCAAAGTTCTATTGACAACTTCAGTTTGTCCATCTGTTTGAGGATGACAAGTAGTAGATTACAACAATATTGAGCAAAGTTTAGCCCATAAAGTAATCCAAAAATAGAATCCCTCCCCTTCTTAGTCCTAGGCAACCCCAAAATAAAGTGCATAGAAATGTCAGTCCAAGTTCTTTTAAGAATAGCACGCAAAAGTGTTCCCAAAGTTCTATTTACAAATTCAGTTTGTCCATCCGTTTGAGGATGACAAGTAGTAGATTACAACTTTATTGTGCAAAGTTTAGCCCATAAAGTAATCCATAAATAGAATCCCTCCCCTTCTTAGTCCTAGGCAACCCCAAAATAAAGTCCATAGAAATGTCAATCCAAGTTCTTTTTAAGAATAGCACGCAAAAGTGTTCCCAAAGTTCTATTGACAACTTCAGTTTGTCCATCTGTTTGAGGATGACAAGTAGTAGATTACAAAAATATTGAGCAAAGTTTAGCCCATAAAGTAATCCAAAAATAGAATCCCTCCTCTTCTTAGTCCTAGGCAACCCCAAAATAAAGTGCATAGAAATGTCAATCCAAGTTCTTTTAAGAATAGCACGCACAAGTGTTCCCAAAGTTTTATTTACAACTTCAGTTTGTCCATCCGTTTTAGGATGACAAGTAGTAGATTACAACAATATGGAGCAAAGTTTAGCCCATAAAGTAATCCAAAAATAGAATCCCTCCCCTTCTTAGTCCTAGGGCAACCCCAAAATAAAGTCCATTGAAATGTCAATCCAAGTTCTTTTTAAGAATAGCACGCAAAAGTGTTCCCAAAGTTCTATTGACAACTTCAGTTTGTCCATCCGTTTGAGGATGACAAGTAGTAGATTACAACAATATGGAGCAAAGTTTAGCCCATAAAGTAATCCAAAAACTTAATCCCTCCCCTTCTTAGTCCTAGGCAACCCCAAAATAAAGTCCATAGAAATGTCAATCCAAGTTCTTTTTATGAATAGCACGCAAAAGTGTTCCCAAAGTTCTATTGACAACTTCAGTTTGTCCATCTGTTTGAGGATGACAAGTAGTAGATTACAACAATATTGAGCAAAGTTTAGCCCATAAAGTAATTCAAAAATAGAATCCCTCCCCTTCTTAGTCCTAGGCAACCCCAAAATAAAGTCCATAGAAATCCTCAATTGGGAACACTTTTGCTTGAGGATCAGGTTAAGGTTTGTTGAGTCATTTATGGATTACTTTATGTCAGTCCAAGTTCTTTTATGAATAGCAAGCAAAAGTGTTCCCAAAGTATTCTCAAAGTTCTATTTACAACTTCAGTTTGTCCATCCGTTTGAGGATGACAAGTAGTAGATTACAACAATATTGAGCAAAGTTTAGCCCATAAAGTAATCCAAAAATAGAATCCCTCCCCTTCTTAGTCCTAGGCAACCCCAAAATAAAGTGCATAGAAATGTCAGTCCAAGTTCTTTTAAGAATAGCACGCAAAAGTGTTCCCAAAGTTCTATTTACAACTTCAGTTTGTCCATCCGTTTGAGGATGACAAGTAGTAGATTACAACTTTATTGTGCAAAGTTTAGCCCATAAAATAATCCATAAATAGAATCCCTCCCCTTCTTAGTCCTAGGCAACCCCAAAATAAAGTCCATAGAAATGTCAATCCAAGTTCTTTTTAAGAATAGCACGCAAAAGTGTTCCCAAAGTTCTATTGACAACTTCAGTTTTTCCATCTGTTTGAGGATGACAAGTAGTAGATTACAACAATATTGAGCAAAGTTTAGCCCATAAAGTAATCCAAAAATAGAATCCCTCCTCTTCTTAGTCCTAGGCAACCCCAAAATAAAGTGCATAGAAATGTCAATCCAAGTTCTTTTAAGAATAGCACGCACAAGTGTTCCCAAAGTTTTATTTACAACTTCAGTTTGTCCATCCGTTTTAGGATGACAAGTAGTAGATTACAACAATATGGAGCAAAGTTTAGCCCATAAAGTAATCCAAAAACTTAATCCCTCCCCTTCTTAGTCCTAGGCAACCCCAAAATAAAATCCATAGAAATGTCAATCCAAGTTCTTTTTATGAATAGCACGCAAAAGTGTTCCCAAAGTTCTATTGACAACTTCAGTTTGTCCATCTGTTTGAGGATGACAAGTAGTAGATTACAAAAATATTGAGCAAAGTTTAGCCCATAAAGTAATCCAAAAATAGAATCCCTCCTCTTCTTAGTCCTAGGCAACCCCAAAATAAAGTGCATAGAAATGTCAATCCAAGTTCTTTTAAGAATAGCACGCACAAGTGTTCCCAAAGTTTTATTTACAACTTCAGTTTGTCCATCCGTTTTAGGATGACAAGTAGTAGATTACAACAATATGGAGCAAAGTTTAGCCAATAAAGTAATCCAAAAATAGAATCCCTCCCCTTCTTAGT
Organism: Primulina eburnea; assembly: GCF_022965805.1. Taxonomy (NCBI): domain Eukaryota; kingdom Viridiplantae; phylum Streptophyta; class Magnoliopsida; order Lamiales; family Gesneriaceae; genus Primulina; species Primulina eburnea. The sequence continues at coordinate 62,088 of NW_027331051.1, forward strand.
CCTAGGCAACCCCAAAATAAAGTCCATAGAAATGTCAATCCAAGTTCTTTTTAAGAATAGCACGCAAAAGTGTTCCCAAAGTTCTATTGACAACTTCAGTTTGTCCATCCGTTTGAGGATGACAAGTAGTAGATTACAACAATATGGAGCAAAGTTTAGCCCATAAAGTAATCCAAAAACTTAATCCCTCCCCTTCTTAGTCCTAGGCAACCCCAAAATAAAGTCCATAGAAATGTCAATCCAAGTTCTTTTTATGAATAGCACGCAAAAGTGTTCCCAAAGTTCTATTGACAACTTCAGTTTGTCCATCTGTTTGAGGATGACAAGTAGTAGATTACAACAATATTGAGCAAAGTTTAGCCCATAAAGTAATTCAAAAATAGAATCCCTCCCCTTCTTAGTCCTAGGCAACCCCAAAATAAATTCCATAGAAATCCTCAATTGGGAACACTTTTGCGTGATGATCAGGTTAAGGTTTGTTGAGTCATTTATGGATTACTTTATGTCAGTCCAAGTTCTTTTAAGAATAGCAAGCAAAAGTGTTCCCAAAGTATTCTCAAAGTTCTATTTACAACTTCAGTTTGTCCATCCGTTTGAGGATGACAAGTAGTAGATTACAACAATATTGAGCAAAGTTTAGCCCATAAAGTAATCCAAAAATAGAATCCCTCCCCTTCTTAGTCCTAGGCAACCCCAAAATAAAGTGCATAGAAATGTCAGTCCAAGTTCTTTTAAGAATAGCACGCAAAAGTGTTCCCAAAGTTCTATTTACAACTTCAGTTTGTCCATCCGTTTGAGGATGACAAGTAGTAGATTACAACTTTATTGTGCAAAGTTTAGCCCATAAAATAATCCATAAATAGAATCCCTCCCCTTCTTAGTCCTAGGCAACCCCAAAATAAAGTCCATAGAAATGTCAATCCATGTTCTTTTTAAGAATAGCACGCAAAAGTGTTCCCAAAGTTCTATTGACAACTTCAGTTTGTCCATCTGTTTGAGGATGACAAGTAGTAGATTACAACAATATTGAGCAAAGTTTAGCCCATAAAGTAATCCAAAAATAGAATCCCTCCTCTTCTTAGTCCTAGGCAACCCCAAAATCAAGTGCATAGAAATGTCAATCCAAGTTCTTTTAAGAATAGCACGCACAAGTGTTCCCAAAGTTTTATTTACAACTTCAGTTTGTCCATCCGTTTTAGGATGACAAGTAGTAGATTACAACAATATGGAGCAAAGTTTAGCCCATAAAGTAATCCAAAAATAGAATCCCTCCCTTTCTTAGTCCTAGGCAACCCCAAAATAAAGTCCATAGAAATGTCAATCCAAGTTCTTTTTAAGAATAGCACGCAAAAGTGTTCCCAAAGTTCTATTGACAACTTCAGTTTGTCCATCCATTTGAGGATGACAAGTAGTAGATTACAACAATATGGAGCAAAGTTTAGCCCATAAAGTAATCCAAAAACTTAATCCCTCCCCTTCTTAGTCCTAGGCAACCCCAAAATAAAGTCCATAGAAATGTCAGTCTAAGTTCTTTTTAAGAATAGCACGCAAAAGTGTTCTCAAAGTTCTATTTACAACTTCAGTTTGTCCATCCGTTTGAGGATGACAAGTAGTAGATTACAACTTTATTGTGCAAAGTTCAGCCCATAAAGTAATCCATAAATAGAATCCCTCCCCTTCTTAGTCCTAGGCAACCCCAAAATAAAGTCCATAGAAATGTCAATCCAAGTTCTTTTTAAGAATTGCACGTCAAAGTGTTCCCAAAGTTCTATTGACAACTTCAGTTTGTCCATCCGTTTGAGGATGAAAAGTAGTAGATTACAACAATATTGAGCAAAGTTTAGCCCATAAAGTAATCCAAAAATAGAATCCCTCCCCTTTTCTTAGTCCTAGGCAACCCCAAAATAAAGTCCATAGAAATATCAATCCAAGTTCTTTTTAAGAATAGCACGCAAAAGTGTTCTCAAAGTTCTATTTACAACTTCAGTTTGTCCATCCGTTTGAGGATGACAATGAAAGCGAACCGGTTACGGTGGCCGGAAGCGCAATGGAAGCACAAAATTTTCGATTTTGCAAGATAAAATATCGGCCACCAAGTTCTTGTGCAATATTTACAATAAAAACATACATAGGATGTTTAGAAAATATACCTATCAATCTTTAAAAGATTGATGAATGGCACCAACTTTGTTGTCAAACAACAAAGCTCTTCAAGGCATGAAGATCTACAAGCTCCTCCTCCAAATCCTTGAAACTTTCCTTCAAATTAGGCCCACCACTAACTAGGAAGATCCCCTCATATTTTGCACTAGAAAAATATGAGGATTTTTCAAAGAGAAGTGTGTGTATTCTTCAACAATTGAAGAACACAAAAATGGAGAAAAAACTTGAGAGAAAAAGAAGAGAGGTTTCGGCCATGAGCATGTGGAGGGGAGGGAGAATGAGTTAATTTTTCTTTTCTTGGTTGTGAGAAAAGCAAAAAGCAAAAGGTGCATGCCTTGCATTATTTTAATCAAAAGTAATCTCCAACCCTTCACCTCCCATGCATGCATATAATATAGTTTTTAATCAAATTAAAAACTTTGGACTAAATTTAATTATCTCAAACATATTTGAGACTATTTAAACATTACTTGAATTTACCCAAGTCCCACTAGTTAAATAATTATTTTAATTGAGCTCTACAAGACTCAATATTATTTAATTAATTCAACACTTGAATTAATTTAATTATTTGGACTCTACTAGGTCCACAAGTGTTTAATTAATTCAACACTTGAATTAATTTAATTTAGTCCATAATAATGTTTATGAAAATCACAATTTTCAAATACATGATTCACTTGGCCAAATTTTAATTTTAGGAACACTTCCATAAATCAAAATTTACATTTCTCTCATAGAAGTCATACTTCTATTTTTCTTTACACTTATAAACTCATTTATAAGTTGTTCAACACATTGAACTATTTTCTCCTTTATAGAAGTCGTACTTCTAATTTTCCTTACGCTTATAAACTCCTTTATAAGCCGTTCAACACATTGAAATATTTTACTTCTCAACGGGATCTAGAAAGCTAGCACTTGTGTGGCCCTCAATGGTTCATTGATACGGCTAGCCGTGGGTTCACATCTCTATGTGATTTGGACTAAACATGTCCTTATGCGAGCATACCCCAATTGCTCCATTCTTACTTATCAACACCTTGATAACAAGAACGTCAGAACTCAAGTTTGATAGTACCCAACCAATCATGTTAAACTCCTAGCAGCATCGCTTACATGATTCCCTAGGTATCAAATGATAGTGCCTGCAAGAACCATTCAATTATGGTTAGCGTACAGTACGGTCCCTTCAACTCATATATCCCGATCTATTCGACAATCATTGGTTTATCGAGAGTTGTCCATGAATCGATACTATGTGTCTTGTTGTAGTTGCATCGATGGTGTAATCTATGAAACCCCTTTCATAATTACAACCATACTCTGATCAGAGATTTCAACCTACATATACATGATAACACATAGGATATCCATACCCGAAGGTAAGCGGTGAATCCCCGACTACAATGCATCGACTCCTATGTGTTTCGACAGAACACCCAACCTTGCCACCTGATGACCCCATGAGAGTCGGTAAACAAGTCAAAGTGTAATTCTAGTACATAGAGTCTCAATGTTGTCCCGGGTCATAAGGACTAATTCTGTACAACCATAAACCAGGACTTTTTCCACTCGATAAGTGAGAACCACTTGGAAATTCCTTTTATGAAGGGTTGTTCAGTGCACTCTACAAGGAGCACCTATCTGCATGTTCGGACATCACAATGTCCCCTACCAATGAAACATGGTACTCACATCGCAGATACTAGTCTCTAACTCGAGCGGCATATATCCTTCTTAGTGGCGACTGAATCGACTAGGAACCGTTTAGAATATACAGTATTACAAATATGAGTTTCATGATACTCATCATATGAGCATCTCATATTCTTTCTACTATTTGTATATTCAAGGGCTTTATCTATGCAACTAGCATGGGTATACAGATAAAGGTTTGCCAAAATAATAATTTCAAATATTATTAAAATAAAGATTGCTTATACATAGAGTTTCATTGTGAACACTCGGCCAACACTTGGCTCGACGGGCACCTACTCTAACAATCTCCCACTTGCACTAGAGCCAACTACCCATATGCATAAAACCCATTGATTCGCGATGCTTGTCGAATAATGGTCCAGGTAAAGGCTTAGCTAGTGGATCAACAACATAATCTGCGGAGCCGACTTTGTCAATAGACACTACTCTTCTTTCCACAATCTCTCCGAGGATGTGGTACTTTCTCAATACGAGTTTGGATTTCTGATGAGACCTTGGCTCCTTTGCTTGAGCTATAGCTCCCGTGTTGTCACACAACACCGGGATAGGAGCAACTCCATTAGGAATGACGCCCAACTCTTGGACGAAATTCCTTATCCAAACACCCTCCCTTGCTGCATCTGATGCAGCAATGTATTCGGCCTCTGTGCTGGAATCCGTAATGTTGTCTTGCTTGGAACTCTTCCAAGAGACAGCAGCACCATTGAGCATGAATACAAACCTAGAGTTTGACTTCGAGTCATCGATATCGCTTTGGAAGCTAAAGTCGGTATAGCCTTCCAATTTCAGTTCTCCACCCCATAGACCAAGAACAACTTATTGGTCCTTCTCAACTATTCGAGGATGTCTTTCACAGCTTTCAGGTGTGGAAGACCAGGGTTAGATTGAAATCTTTTCACTAAACATAGTACAAACGCCACGTCAGGACGTGTAGATATCATCCCATACATGATGTTACCAATTGCCGAAGCATACGGAATGCGTGTCATCGTCACTATCTCTGCATCAGTCTCAGGAGACAGACTTGGATAGGGACACGCCATGACACATTGGTAGATGTCCTCTCAAGGACTCATCCATCGAGAACCGCTTCACGATGGTATCATGTATGTGGACTGGGTGAGACCAAGCCTTCTTTTCGATCTATCGCTATAGATCTGTATCCCAATACAAAAGATGCTTCACCCAAGTCCTGCATCGAGAACTTACTCGCTAACCATATCTTTGTTGATTGCAACATTCCTACATCATTCCCAATGAGTAGAATGTCATCAACATATAACACCAGGAATGTCACAACACTCCCACTGACCTTTTTATACACATAGGGTGTAATGCCTAAGAATTAATCACTGCAGTTAACGATGATTGATTTATCATTTCATGTGATTATGACGGGATTAATCGGGACACCGAGAAATGTATTCAGAAATAAAATTATGAAAGATATGAGCATGCCAGACCGCACCCGCGGTAAGGGGAGGACCGCACCCGCGATGGTGCTACGGGAATTTGAAAGAATCAATACCGAAGGGTGACCGCACCCGCGGTGTTAACATTACCGCACCCGCGGTCTCGACATGTACCGCACCCGCGGTCGTGCAATTGCAAGATGGATAAGATTGTCGACGCATGAGCGCACCCGCGGTCTTACACCTACCGCACCCGCGGTACGACGTGCCTTGCAAAGAATGCGCCACCTCTTGACATGCATGCAATGATATATATAGGTGGTAATCCATTCGAAATTCATTCAGAAAAGTGAAGAAAAGGGTCTGAAGAAGAAAGTAGAAAATCCTTACGCCTTTTTCGAGAAATCCGTCCGTCTGATTTTGAATCCGACTTCAGTATCGAGTTCCTAGCAACGTAGGCTACAACTGGACGTAAGTTTTACTACGTTTTGACATGCTTTGAAATTATGATATTGTCAGAATTGAATGGAACTCATATATGTTGTGCTTGACATAGTAGACATCATAGAATTGAAGTCAGATTAAGAAACGGACTGATTATGGAATTGTTATGATTTTCGGAGTAGTTTTGGAGTCGAGTTGATATCAGAATTGAGTTGTTATTGAGTAGGAGATATTAGAATTAATATCTGATTGATATGGTATGGTTGGATATATTGATATTATACCGTTGTACCATCGATATTGAAGTAAGTTAAGTATTGAGCAGAACAGATTTGATTCCACAGGTGTATTGATATTATACTCCTCGATATTGTTCTTGTCAGATTGAGTATTGACAGGCTTGGGATTCGAGATTTCGACAGAGCCAGAGTATCAGAAAGAAAGGTATAAATTAATGTTGAGTTGGGATTGCACAACTCGAGTGAGGTTTGACTCGAGTTTTCCTAAATCACATACTTTTACTTATTGCATTGATATTTGCAATTGATCAGACTTATGATTGTAGTCTATTGATTTATAGCTACTGTGTGATAAGATTGATATTTGTAGCCTATTGATTTATAGCTACTGCATGTAATGACTGCTGATTCACTAGTTATTGACTGATTCGTCTTATTATAGGCTGATTCGCCTACTCACCGGCTGATTCGTCGGGTTATAGACTGATTCGTCTAAACCTAAGCTGATCCGCTTAATTACAGGCTGATTCGTCTGGTTATTGGCTGATTCGCCTAATTACTGGCTGATTCGTCAGGTTATTGACTGAGTCGTCAATTCTGCGGCTGATTCGCCCAGACACTGGAGATATTAATTATATCGATGCCGTTTAGGGATTGATTCATTCCTATCGACTGAGATTCGATATAATTACCTATATCCAGACATCGGGATCCCTAAGATAGAGTTGAGTCGAGTCTGAGACGACGCGTCGGATGAGTTGAGTCCGATACGACATGTTGAGTTACAGTGTTATATCATTCATGATTATTGAATGGCTGAGATTGATTTATGTTTCTGATTTGATACATGTTATGAATATTCTTATATGCTTTCGTATATGTTTTTATATGATTGCATTTATACATTGTTTATACTGGGATATTTATATCTCATCGGAGTTATCCGGCTGTTGTCTTGTTTTTATGTGTGCATGACAACAGGTGGGGCTGGATCAAGGTCAAGAAGAGGATGAGAGAAGACGAGTTTAGCGTGGTGATTCCGGACTTGGTAGAGATAGGGTAAGACACTTGATATTAGTTGTTAAACCCTAGTTGAATAAATGTATGTTGTACAGGACTTGTACTTTTATACTGACTTTTATACTGAGATGTATGTTCATGTTTAATATGTAATTTGAGTAAATTACATTACGTTTCCGCTTTGTATTTTACAAAAAAAAAAAAAAATAATTAGACCCTGTTTTATAATTGATTTATTAGTCCCAAACATGATTAAGAACATGATTAGCGTCCGGGTCCCCACAACAGGTGGTATCAGAGCTGTAGGTACCAGAACTGTAGATTCTTTAGATTAAGATAGAAAAGGCTAGTGAGCGGGGTAGACTGAGTTTTCTTTCCTTGCTTGTGATTGCTAGCATGACTTACTGCTTTATATAATACATGTTACTTGATTTATCTGATTTGATTTTGTAATATGTATTATTGGGAACGAATCTGAATTGATTAACTTAAAGTCATTGTTCAACAATAAGTAAACATCCTTAATAGCCTTGGTAGCAACTCTTGCTCCATTGCCCATCCTCAAGAAGGTCACACCTTCCTTAAGCTTCCTACTTCTTCCCATCACCTGTAACCCATTACAGAGATGTGAGTCACAACCGATATCTAATACCCAAGAAGTAGAGTTAATTGAAATGTTTACTTAAATTTAGAACATACCGTTTCCAGAACACTTCTGGGCCAGATATTCCTTGCAATTTCGCTTCCAATGTCCAGGATTCTTGCAGTGATGACAAACATCACCAGTCTTGTCAGCCTTAACTGGTCTGGCTGTCTCAACAGGATTCGGAGATTGCCTCAACAAGGGCACGTTCTTTTTGGGACGTTGGAAAGAACTCTTCTTTCCCTTCCCATGTGGATCAATCTTCGTACCAGATGAAGAACCCACATAAAGAACCAACTTCTCTTTCTTGATGGTGGATTCAAACGTAACAAGCATGTTCACCAACTCCTCAAGGGTCGGTTCCATCTTGTTCATGTTGAAATTCACCACAAAAGGATCAAATGAGCTAGGCAGCGATAACAGCACACGTCGGTGGTCAACTCCGAAGGCAAGATCAGATCCATGCCAACGAGCTTGTCCACGAGCCCGATCACCTTTAGGCCATGCTCATGGACCGAGGTCCCATCTCGCATGCGCAAAGTGATCAGCTCCTTGACGGTAGCATGCCTAAGAGGACGCGTTTGCTCTCCAAAGAGCTCCTTGAGGTGCAAATGAATGTCAGCAGCACTCTTTGCACCCTCAAAACGCCTCTGCAGCTCATCATTCATAGAAGTCAGCATATAACATCTTGCTATCAAGTCATGGTCACATCATTCCTTGTAAGCCTGCAATTCCTCAGGAGTGCAGTCAGTCGGAGCCTCAACAGGGGGCGACTCAGTCAGTGTATATGCTACCCTTTCCGAATTCAAGACTATTTTTAGGTTTCTTAGCCAAGTGAGGTAATTAGGTCCGGTTAACATGTGTTTGTCGAGTATTGCAGATATCGGATTGCGAATCGAAGACATTGTCAAAATTTGTACTGAAAAGTAAAACAGATAAATGTTGATGACTATTTAAAATATTTGGTAAGATATAAAGTATGGACTTTAACTTTATAAATATTTACTCCCACTGTTTTGACATCTTTCACTACCCTCTAGTGAAAACGGGAAACTCCTTTCCTCAGTAGGTACGTAAGGTCCAATTAGCGAATTATGATCCCGATTATACAGCCAATCACAATTCCTAAAAGGTAGTTTCCCAATTGCATCACAATGCAACCCTTAACGTAAACTTTTGTCTCACGTTTGATTAGGACCCATTATAGACGTCGTTCATCTTTACGTGTCAAGCCTTACCCATCGATGTTGAACCTTAATGGACGGTCGCCATGAGTTCCCCCAATAATATGAGCCGAAATCATGGGAGTTCCACGTAGTTCACATCACTATGTCAATGGATGTCACAGCTTTCCGGCACCCAAGGCCCCCCCAATAATATGAGCCGAGCCCCGAGTACGGGTAGCGTTCATCATGCACCCATTGTCGATGGAAGACAAGGAAAATATAAACAAATTTATAATTCCCTTTTCGGACTTGATATTAATGTTGAATCTTATTCAAAATGAGGGTTTTTAATTTTGAAAGGTCTCATCATTAATTTTATTTTAAAAGCTCGCCATGTTTGATCGTATGTTTGCCGGATTCATGCAACTTTGTTATTATAATAATAATAACGCACATACTCATTATTTATAACATATCATGCATATATTATAAATAGAAAACAATACAAGGATGATCAATCGCCCCAAGTACTAATGGCCCGTGTGAGCTAAACACGGGCCTAGGTCCAATCCTAGGGTAAATGCACGGGATGCAATGCAACTACATTATTACATTAGCATCCAATATTACATGTCTTCGATCTTCATAATCACCAAGGCCACCATCTTCCAATCTTGATCTTCCACTATTCTAATATTTACAATTAAATATCCATGGCACATAGGGATACATCTCATGGGGTGGGAACGGGCCATAAACCGAGCCCACTTTAAATTGATAATTATTACAATCATACAACACAAATATCCTAGCATACACCTAGCAAATTGGGCTTGGGCTTTTGATCATCCTTCATGCACAATATCACATATCATACACCATCAATTAATTATCACTATAATTAATTGATCCAATATTATATATCTTGATCCAATCACTAACCGCCACAATTATAAATTAAATTAACAAAGTATACGAACACCTTTGTCTACTTTCAAATTAATTTATTTATAATCGAATTTCTTGTAAATCACAATTTACTATAAATAATTAAAGTCCAACTTCAATTATTTATTTTATGAGAAAATATGTGCAACAATTGTAAATTTAAACTTAAGGGCCCAAAAACCATTTTACACCTAAAATATTTTGGCCTATTTAAATTTCACAAATTATGTTGGCAATCCAATGGTCCAACATCTCAAGGCCCATGACACTAAGATTGTCCAAAACACTTTTGGAAACCCTAGCCGACATCACCGTCGCCGGAGTTCCTTTGCCGGATTCCGGCAACACAAATTTTTTTTTTTTTTTATTTAAAAATTCTGGATTTCGGGCAGCCCCTTGGGCTGCCCATGCTCCCCGAAATTTTCGGGCAGCTCCTCGGGCTGCCCGGAAAAATCAATTTTTTTTTTTTGTTTTGTAAATTTCGGCCTTGATGTTTTATTGCACAAAAAAAATCTCAAACGGTTAGAAATCGATCTCAACATAATATTATGCAAATATTACACAAAAACCGTAACCATAGCTCGGATACCACTTGAAACGGACCGGTTACGGTGGCCGGAAGCGCAACGGAAGCACAAAATTTTCGATTTTGCAAGATAAAATATCGGCCACCAAGTTCTTGTGCAATATTTACAATAAAAACATACATAGGATGTTTAGAAAATATACCTATCAATCTTTAAAAGATTGATGAATGGCACCAACTTTGTTGTGAAACAACAAAGCTCTTCAAGGCATGAAGATCTACAAGCTCCTCCTCCAAATCCTTGAAACTTTCCTTCAAATTAGGCCCACCACTAACTAGGAAGATCCCCTCATATTTTGCACTAGAAAAATATGAGGATTTTTCAAAGAGAAGTGTGTGTATTCTTCAACAATTGAAGAACACAAAAATGGAGAAAAAACTTGAGAGAAAAAGAAGAGAGGTTTCGGCCATGAGCATGTGGAGGGGAGGGAGAATGAGTTAATTTTTCTTGTCTTGGTTGTGAGAAAAGCAAAAAGCAAAAGGTGCATGCCTTGCATTATTTTAATCAAAAGTAATCTCCAACCCTTCACCTCTCATGCATGCATATAATATAGTTTTTAATCAAATTAAAAACTTTGGACTAAATTTAATTATCTCAAACATATTTGAGACTATTTAAACATTACTTGAATTTACCCAAGTCCCACTAGTTAAATAATTATTTTAATTGAGCTCTACAAGACTCAATATTATTTAATTAATTCAACACTTGAATTAATTTAATTATTTGGACTCTACTAAGTCCACTAGTGTTTAATTAATTCAACACTTGAATTAATTTAATTTAGTCCATAATAATGTTTATGAAAATCACAATTTTCAAATACATTATTCACTTGGCCAAATTTTAATTTTAGGAACACTTCAATAAATCAAAATTTACATTTCTCTCATAGAAGTCATACTTCTATTTTTCTTTACACTTATAAACTCATTTATAAGTTGTTCAACACATTGAACTATTTTCTCCTTTATAGAAGTCGTACTTCTAATTTTCCTTACGCTTATAAACTCCTTTATAAGCCGTTCAACACATTGAACTATTTTACTTCTCAACGGGATCTAGAAAGCTAACACTTGTGCGGCCCTCAATGGTTCATTGATACGGCTAGCCGTGGGTTCACATCTCTATGTGATTCGGACTAAACATGTCCTTATGCGAGCATACCCCAATTGCTCCATTCTTACTTATCAACACCTTGATAACAAGAACGTCAGAACTCAAGTCTGATAGTACCCAACCAATCATGTTAAATGCCTAGCAGCATCGCTTACATGATTCCCTAGGTATCAAATGATAGTGCCTGCAAGAACCATTCAATTATGGTTAGCGTACAGTACGGTCCCTTCAACTCATATATCCCGATCGATTCGACAACCATTGGTTTATCGAGAGTTGTCCATGAATCGATACTATGTGTCATGTTGTAGTTGCATCGATGGTGTAATCTATGAAACCCCTTTCATAATTACAACCATACTCTGATCAGAGATTTCAACCTACATATACATGATAACACATAGGATATCCATACCCGAAGGTAAGCGGTGAATCCCCGACTACAATGCATCGACTCCTATGTGTTTCGACAGAACACCCAACCTTGCCACCTGATGACCCCATGAGAGTCGGTAAACAAGTCAAAGTGTAATTCTAGCACATAGAGTCTCAATGTTGTCCCGGGTCATAAGGACTAATTCTGTACAACCATAAACCAGGACTTTTTTCACTCGATAAGTGAGAACCACTTGGAAAGTCCTTTTATGGAGGGTTGTTCAGTGCACTCTACAAGGAGCACCTATCTGCATGTTCGGACATCACAATGTCCCCAACCAATGAAAAATGGTACTCACATCGCAGATACTAGTCTCTAACTCGAGAGGCCTATATCCTTCTTAGTGGCGGCTGAATCGACTAGGATCCGTTTAGAATATACAGTATTACAAATATGAGTTTCATGATACTCATCATATGAGCATCTCATATTCTTTCTACTATTTGTATATTCAAGGGCTTTATCTATGCAACTAGCATGGGTATACAGATAAAGATTTGCCAAAATAATAATTTCAAATATTATTAAAATAAAGATTGCTTATACATAGAGTTTCATTGTGAACACTCGGCCAACACTTGGCTCGACGGGCACCTACTTTAACAGACAAGTAGTAGATTACAACAATATTGAGCAAAGTTTAGCCCATAAAGTAATCCAAAAATAGAATCCCTCTCCTTCTTAGTCCTAGGCAACCCCAAAATAAAGTACATAGAAATGTCAATCCAAGTTCTTTTTAAGAATAGCACGCAAAAGTGTTACCAAAGTTCTATTGACAACTTCAGTTTGTCCATCCGTTTGAGGATGAAAAGTAGTAGATTACAACTTTATTGTGCAAAGTTTAGCCCATAAAGTAATCCATAAATAGAATCCCTCCCCTTCTTAGTCCTAGGCAACCCCAAAATAAAGTCCATAAAAATGTCAATCCAAGTTCTTTTTAAGAATAGCACGCAAAAGTGTTCCCAAAGTTCTATTGACAACTTCAGTTTGTCCGTCCGTTTGAGGATGACAAGTAGTAGATTACAACAATATTGAGCAAAGTTTAGCCCATAAAGTAATCCAAAAATAGAATCACTCACCTTCTTAGTCCTAGGCAACCCCAAAATAAAGTCCATAGAAATGTCGAAGTTCTTTTTAAGAATAGCACGCAAAAGTGTTTTCAAAGTTCTATTTACAACTTCAGTTTGTCCATCCGTTTGAGGATGACAAGTAGTAGATTACAACAATATTGAGCAAAGTTTAGCCCATAAAGTAATCCAAAAATAGAATCACTCACCTTCTTAGTCCTAGACAACCCCAAAATAAAGTCCATAGAAATGTCAGTCCAAGTTGTTTTTAAAAATAGCACGCAAAAGTGTTCACAAAGTTCTATTTAAAAGTGTTCCCAAAGTTCTATTGACAACTTCAGTTTGTCCATCTGTTTGAGGATGACAAGTAGTAGATTACAACAATATTGAGCAAAGTTTAGCCCATAAAGTAATCCAAAAATAGAATCCCTCCCCTTCTTAGTCCTAGGCAACCCCAAAATAAAGTCCATAGAAATGTCAATCCAAGTTCTTTTTAAGAATAGCACGCAAAAGTGTTCTCAAAGTTCTATTTACAACTTCAGTTTGTCCATCCCTTTGAGGATGACAAGTAGTAGATTACAACAATATTGAGCAAAGTTTAGCCCATAAAGTAATCCAAAAATAGAATCCCTCCCCTTCTTAGTCCTAGGCAACCCCAAAATAAAGTGCATAGAAATTTCAATCCAAGTTCTTTTTAAGAATTGCACGCAAAAGTGTTCCCAAAGTTCTATTGACAACTTCAGTTTGTCCATCTGTTTGAGGATGACAAGTAGTAGATTACAACAATATTGAGCAAAGTTTAGCCCATAAAGTAATTCAAAAATAGAATCCCTCCCCTTCTTAGTCCTAGGCAACCCCAAAATAAAGTCCATAGAAATGTCAATCCAAGTTCTTTTTAAGAATAGCACGCAAAAGTGTTCCCAAAGTTCTATTGACAACTTCAGTTTGTCCATCTGTTTGAGGATGACAAGTAGTAGATTACAACAATATTGAGCAAAGTTTAGCCCATAAAGTAATCCAAAAATAGAATCCCTCCCCTTCTTAGTCCTAGGCAACCACAAAATAAAGTCCATAGAAATGTCAATCCAAGTTCTTTTTAAGAATAGCACGCAAAAGTGTTCTCAAAGTTCTATTTACAACTTCAGTTTGTCCATCCCTTTGAGGATGACAAGTAGTAGATTACAACTTTATTGTGCAAAGTTTAGCACATAAAGTAATCCATAAATAGAATCCCTCCCCTTCTTAGTCCGAGGCAACCCCAAAATAAAGTCCATAGAAATGTCAATCTAAGTTCTTTTTAAGAATAGCACGCAAAAGTGTTCCCAAATTTCTATTGACAACTTCAGTTTGTCCATCCGTTTGAGGATGACAAGTAGTAGATTACAACAATATTGAGCAAAGTTTAGCCCATAAAGTAATACAAAAATAGAATCACTCACCTTCTTAGTCCTAGGCAACCCCAAAATAAAGTCCATAAAAATTTCGAAGTTCTTTTTAAGAATAGCACGCAAAAGTGTTCTCAAAGTTCTATTTACAACTTCAGTTTGTCCATCCGTTTGAGGATGACAAGTAGTAGATTACAACAATATTGAGCAAAGTTTAGCCCATAAAGTAATCCAAAAATAAAATCCCTCCCCTTCTTAGTCCTAGGCAACCCCAAAATAAAGTCCATAGAAATGTCAGTCCAAGTTGTTTTTAAAAATAGCACGCAAAAGTGTTCTCAAAGTTCTATTTAAAATTGTTCCCAAAGTTCTATTGACAACTTCAGTTTGTCCATCTGTTTGAGGATGACAAGTAGTAGATTACAACAATATTGAGCAAAGTTTAGCCCATAAAGTAATCCAAAAATAGAATCCCTCCCCTTCTTAGTCCTAGGCAACCCCAAAATAAAGTCCATAGAAATGTCAATCCAAGTTCTTTTTAAGAATAGCACGCAAAAGTGTTCTCAAAGTTCTATTTACAACTTCAATTTGTCCATCCCTTTGAGGATGACAAGTAGTAGATTACAACAATATTGGGCAAAGTTTAGCCCATAAAGTAATCCAAAAATAGAATCCCTTCCCTTCTTAGTCCTAGGCAACCCCAAAATAAAGTGCATAGAAATATCAATCCAAGTTCTTTTTAAGAGTAGGACGCAAAAGTGTTCTCAAAGTTCTATTTACAACTTCAGTTTGTCCATCCGTTTGAGGATGACAAGTAGTAGATTACAACAATATTGAGCAAAGTTTAGCCCATAAAGTAATCCAAAAATAGAATCCCTCCCCTTCTTAGTCCTAGGCAACCCCAAAATAAAGTGCATAGAAATGTCAGTCCAAGTTCTTTTAAGAATAGCACGCAAAAGTGTTCCCAAAGTTCTATTTACAACTTCAGTTTGTCCATCTGTTTGAGGATGACAAGTAGTAGATTACAACAATATTGAGCAAAGTTTAGCCCATAAAGTAATCCAAAAATAGAATCCCTCCCCTTCTTAGTCCTAGGCAACCACAAAATAAAGTCCATAGAAATGTCAATCCAAGTTCTTTTTAAGAATAGCACGCAAAAGTGTTCTCAAAGTTCTATTTACAACTTCAGTTTGTCCATCCCTTTGAGGATGACAAGTAGTAGATTACAACTTTATTGTGCAAAGTTTAGCACATAAAGTAATCCATAAATAGAATCCCTCCCCTTCTTAGTCCGAGGCAACCCCAAAATAAAGTCCATAGAAATGTCAATCTAAGTTCTTTTTAAGAATAGCACGCAAAAGTGTTCCCAAATTTCTATTGACAACTTCAGTTTGTCCATCCGTTTGAGGATGACAAGTAGTAGATTACAACAATATTGAGCAAAGTTTAGCCCATAAAGTAATACAAAAATAGAATCACTCACCTTCTTAGTCCTAGGCAACCCCAAAATAAAGTCCATAAAAATTTCGAAGTTCTTTTTAAGAATAGCACGCAAAAGTGTTCTCAAAGTTCTATTTACAACTTCAGTTTGTCCATCCGTTTGAGGATGACAAGTAGTAGATTACAACAATATTGAGCAAAGTTTAGCCCATAAAGTAATCCAAAAATAAAATCCCTCCCCTTCTTAGTCCTAGGCAACCCCAAAATAAAGTCCATAGAAATGTCAGTCCAAGTTGTTTTTAAAAATAGCACGCAAAAGTGTTCTCAAAGTTCTATTTAAAATTGTTCCCAAAGTTCTATTGACAACTTCAGTTTGTCCATCTGTTTGAGGATGACAAGTAGTAGATTACAACAATATTGAGCAAAGTTTAGCCCATAAAGTAATCCAAAAATAGAATCCCTCCCCTTCTTAGTCCTAGGCAACCCCAAAATAAAGTCCATAGAAATGTCAATCCAAGTTCTTTTTAAGAATAGCACGCAAAAGTGTTCTCAAAGTTCTATTTACAACTTCAATTTGTCCATCCCTTTGAGGATGACAAGTAGTAGATTACAACAATATTGGGCAAAGTTTAGCCCATAAAGTAATCCAAAAATAGAATCCCTCCCCTTCTTAGTCCTAGGCAACCCCAAAATAAAGTGCATAGAAATGTCAATCCAAGTTCTTTTTAAGAATTGCACGCAAAAGTGTTCCCAAAGTTCTATTGACAACTTCAGTTTGCCCATCTGTTTGAGGATGACAAGTAGTAGATTACAACAATATTGAGAAAAGTTTAGCCCATAAAGTAATTCAAAAATAGAATCCTTCCCCTTCTTAGTCCTAGGCAACCCCAAAATAAAGTCCATAGAAATCCTCAATTGGGAACACTTTTGCGTGATGATCAGGTTAAGGTTTGTTGAGTCATTTATGGATTACTTTATGTCAGTCCAAGTTGTTTTAAGAATAGCATGCAAAAGTGTTCCCAAAGTATTCTCAAAGTTCTATTTACAACTTCAGTTTGTCCATCCGTTCGAGGATGACAAGTAGTAGATTACAACTTTATTGTGCAAAGTTCAGCCCATAAAGTAACCCATAAATAGAATCCCTCCCTTTTTTAGTCCTAGGCAACCCCAAAATAAAGTGCATAGAAATTTCAATCCAAGTTCTTTTTAAGAATTGCACGCAAAAGTGTTCCCAAAGTTCTATTGACAACTTCAGTTTGTCCATCTGTTTGATGATGACAAGTAGTAGATTACAACAATATTGAGCAAAGTTTAGCCCATAAAGTAATTCAAAAATAGAATCCCTCCCCTTCTTAGTCCTAGGCAACCCCAAAATAAAGTCCATAGAAATCCTCAATTGGGAACACTTTTGCGTGATGATCAGGTTAAGGTTTGTTGAGTCATTTATGGATTACTTTATGTCAGTCCAAGTTGTTTTAAGAATAGCACGCAAAAGTGTTCCCAAAGTATTCTCAAAGTTCTATTTACAACTTCAGTTTGTCCATCCGTTCTAGGATGACAAGTAGTAGATTACAACTTTATTGTGCAAAGTTCAGCCCATAAAGTAATCCATAAATAGAATCCCTCCCCTTCTTAGTCCTAAGCAACCCCAAAATAAAGTCCATAGAAATGTCAGTCCAAGTTCTTTTTAAGAATAGCACGCAAAAGTGTTCCCAAAGTTCTATTGACAACTTCAGTTTGTCCATCTATTTGAGGATGACAAGTAGTAGATGACAACAATATTGAGCAAAGTTTAGCCCATAAAGTAATCCAAAAATAAAATCCCTCCCCTTCTTAGTCCTAGGCAACCCCAAAATAAAGTCCATAGAAATGTCAGTCCAAGTTGTTTTTAAAAATAGCACGCAAAAGTGTTTTCAAAGTTCTATTTAAAAGTGTTCCCAAAGTTCTATTGACAACTTCAGTTTGTCCATCTGTTTGAGGATGACAAGTAGTAGATTACAACAATATTGAGCAAAGTTTAGCCCATAAAGTAATCCAAAAATAGAATCCCTCCCCTTCTTAGTCCTAGGCAACCCCAAAATAAAGTCCATAGAAATGTCAATCCAAGTTCTTTTTAAGAATAGCACGCAAAAGTGTTCTCAAAGTTCTATTTACAACTTCAATTTGTCCATCCCTTTGAGGATGACAAGTAGTAGATTACAACAATATTGAGCAAAGTTTAGCCCATAAAGTAATCCAAAAATAGAATCCCTCCCCTTCTTAGTCCTAGGTAACCCCAAAATAAAGTGCATAGAAATGTCAATCCAAGTTCTTTTTAAGAATTGCACGCAAAAGTGTTCCCAAAGTTCTATTGACAACTTCAGTTTGTCCATCTGTTTGAGGATGAAAAGTAGTAGATTACAACAATATTGAGAAAAGTTTAGCCCATAAAGTAATTCAAAAATAGAATCCTTCCCCTTCTTAGTCCTAGGCAACCCCAAAATAAAGTCCATAGAAATCCTCAATTGGGAACACTTTTGCGTGATGATCAGGTTAAGGTTTGTTGAGTCATTTATGGATTACTTTATGTCAGTCCAAGTTGTTTTAAGAATAGCACGCAAAAGTGTTCCCAAAGTATTCTCAAAGTTCTATTTACAACTTCAATTTGTCCATCCGTTCGAGGATGACAAGTAATAGATTACAACTTTATTGTGCAAAGTTCAGCCCATAAAGTAATCCATAAATAGAATCCCGCCCTTTCTTAGTCCTAGGCAACCCCAAAATAAAGTGCATAGAAATTTCAATCCAAGTTCTTTTTAAGAATTGCACGCAAAAGTGTTCCCAAAGTTCTATTGACAACTTCAGTTTGTCCATCTGTTTGAGGATGACAAGTAGTAGATTACAACAATATTGAGCAAAGTTTAGCCCATAAAGTAATTCAAAAATAGAATCCCTCCCCTTCTTAGTCCTAGGCAACCCCAAAATAAAGTCCATAGAAATCCTCAATTGGGAACACTTTTGCGTGATGATCAGGTTAAGGTTTGTTGAGTCATTTATGGATTACTTTATGTCAGTCCAAGTTGTTTTAAGAATAGCACGCAAAAGTGTTCCCAAAGTATTCTCAAAGTTCTATTTACAACTTCAGTTTGTCCATCCGTTCGAGGATGACAAGTAGTAGATTACAACTTTATTGTGCAAAGTTCAGCCCATAAAGTAATCCATAAATAGAATCCCTCCCTTTCTTAGTCCTAAGCAACCCCAAAATAATGTCCATAGAAATGTCAGTCCAAGTTCTTTTTAAGAATAGCACGCAAAAGTGTTCCCAAAGTTCTATTGACAACTTCAGTTTGTCCATCTGTTTGAGGATGACAAGTAGTAGATTACAACAATATTGAGCAAAGTTTAGCCCATAAAGTAATCCAAAAATAGAATCTCTCCCCTTCTTAGTCCTAGGCAACCCCAAAATAAAGTCCATAGAAATGTCAATTCAAGTTCTTTTTAAGAATAGCACGCAAAAGTGTTCTCAAAGTTCTATTTACAACTTCAGTTTGTCCATCCCTTTGAGGATGACAAGTAGTAGATTACAACAATATTGAGCAAAGTTTAGCCCATAAAGTAATCCAAAAATAGAATCCCTCCCCTTCTTAGTCCTAGGCAACCCCAAAATAAAGTACATAGAAATGTCAATCCAAGTTCTTTTTAAGAATAGCACGCAAAAGTGTTCCCAAAGTTCTATTGACAACTTCAGTTTGTCCATCCGTTTGAGGATGACAAGTAGTAGATTACAACTTTATTGTGCAAAGTTTAGCCCATAAAGTAATCCATAAATAGAATCCCTCCCCTTCTTAGTCCTAGGCAACCCCAAAATAAAGTCCATAGAAATGTCAATCCAAGTTCTTTTTAAGAATAGCACGCAAAATTGTTCCCAAAGTTCTATTGACAACTTCAGTTTGTCCATCCGTTTGAGGATGACAAGTAGTAGATTACAACAATATTGAGCAAAGTTTAGCCCATAAAGTAATCCAAAAATAGAATCACTCACCTTCTTAGTCCTAGGCAACCCCAACATAAAGTCCATAGAAATTTCGAAGTTCTTTTTAAGAATAGCACGCAAAAGTGTTCTCAAAGTTCTATTTACAACTTCAGCTTGTCCATCCGTTTGAGGATGACAAGTAGTAGATTACAACAATATTGAGCAAAGTTTAGCCCATAAAGTAATCCAAAAATAAAATCCCTCCCCTTCTTAGTTCTAGGCAACCCCAAAATAAAGTCCATAGAAATGTCAGTCCAAGTTGTTTTTAAAAATAGCACGCAAAAGTGTTCTCAAAGTTCTATTTAAAAGTGTTCCCAAAGTTCTATTGACAACTTCAGTTTGTCCATCTGTTTGAGGATGACAAGTAGTAGATTACAACAATATTGAGCAAAGTTTAGCCCATAAAGTAATCCAAAAATAGAATCCCTCCCCTTCTTAGTCCTAGGCAACCCCAAAATAAAGTCCATAGAAATGTCAATCCAAGTTCTTTTTAAGAATAGCACGCAAAAGTGTTCTCAAAGTTCTATTTACAACTTCAATTTGTCCATCCCTTTGAGGATGACAAGTAGTAGATTACAACAATATTGAGCAAAGTTTAGCCCATAAAGTAATCCAAAAATAGAATCCCTCCCCTTCTTAGTCCTAGGCAACCCCAAAATAAAGTGCATAGAAATGTCAATCCAAGTTCTTTTTAAGAATTGCACGCAAAAGTGTTCCCAAAGTTCTATTGACAACTTCAGTTTGTCCATCTGTTTGAGGATGAAAAGTAGTAGATTACAACAATATTGAGAAAAGTTTAGCCCATAAAGTAATTCAAAAATAGAATCCTTCCCCTTCTTAGTCCTAGGCAACCCCAAAATAAAGTCCATAGAAATCCTCAATTGGGAACACTTTTGCGTGATGATCAGGTTAAGGTTTGTTGAGTCATTTATGGATTACTTTATGTCAGTCCAAGTTGTTTTAAGAATAGCACGCAAAAGTGTTCCCAAAGTATTCTCAAAGTTCTATTTACAACTTCAGTTTGTCCATCCGTTCGAGGATGACAAGTAGTAGATTACAACTTTATTGTGCAAAGTTCAGCCCATAAAGTAATCCATAAATAGAATCCCTCCCCTTCTTAGTCCTAGGCAACCCCAAAATAAAGTCCATAGAAATGTCAGTCCAAGTTCTTTTTAAGAATAGCACGCAAAAGTGTTCCCAAAGTTCTATTGACAACTTCAGTTTGTCCATCTGTTTGAGGATGACAAGTAGTAGATTACAACAATATTGAGCAAAGTTTAGCCCATAAAGTAATCCAAAAATAGAATCCCTCCCCTTCTTAGTCCTAGGCAACCCCAAAATAAAGTCCATAGAAATGTCAATCCAAGTTCTTTTTAAGAATAGCACGCAAAAGTGTTCTCAAAGTTCTATTTACAACTTCAGTTTGTCCATCCCTTTGAGGATGACAAGTAGTAGATTATAACAATATTGAGCAAAGTTTAGCCCATAAAGTAATCCAAAAATAGAATCCCTCCCCTTCTTAGTCCTAGGCAACCCCAAAATAAAGTGCATAGAAATGTCAATCCAAGTTCTTTTTAAGAATTGCACGCAAAAGTGTTCCCAAAGTTTTATTGACAACTTCAGTTTGTCCATCTGTTTGAGGATGACAAGTAGTAGATTACAACAATATTGAGCAAAGTTTAGCCCATAAAGTAATCCAAAAATAGAATCCCTCCCCTTCTTAGTCCTAGACAACCCCAAAATAAAGTCCATAGAAATGTCAATCCAAGTTCTTTTTATGAATAGCACGCAAAAGTGTTCCCAAAGTTCTATTGACAACTTCAGTTTGTCCATCTGTTTGAGGATGACAAGTAGTAGATTACAACAATATTGAGCAAAGTTTAGCCCATAAAGTAATTCAAAAATAGAATCCCTCCCCTTCTTAGTCCTAGGCAACCCCAAAATAAAGTCCATAGAAATCCTCAATTGGGAACACTTTTGCGTGATGATCAGGTTAAGGTTTGTTGAGTCATTTATGGATTACTTTATGTCAGTCCAAGTTCTTTTAAGAATAGCACGCAAAAGTGTTCCCAAAGTATTCTCAAAGTTCTATTTACAACTTCAGTTTGTCTATCCGTTCGAGGATGACAAGTAGTAGATTACAACTTTATTGTGCAAAGTTCAGCCCATAAAGTAATCCATAAATAGAATCCCTCCCCTTCTTAGTCCTAGGCAACCCCAAAATAAAGTCCATAGAAATGTCAGTCCAAGTTCTTTTTAAGAATAGCACGCAAAAGTGTTCCCAAAGTTCTATTGACAACTTCAGTTTGTCCATCTGTTTGAGGATGACAAGTAGTAGATTACAACAATATTGAGCAAAGTTTAGCCCATAAAGTAATCCAAAAATAGAATCCCTCCCCTTCTTAGTCATAGGCAACCCCAAAATAAAGTCCATAGAAATGTCAATCCAAGTTCTTTTTAAGAATAGCATGCAAAAGTGTTCTCAAAGTTCTATTTACAACTTCAGTTTGTCCATCCGTTTGAGGATGACAAGTAGTAGATTACAACAATATTGAGCAAAGTTTAGCCCATAAAGTAATCCAAAAATAGAATCCCTCCCCTTCTTAGTCCTAGGCAACCCCAAAATAAAGTCCATAGAAATGTCAATCCATGTTCTTTTTATGAATAGCACGCAAAAGTGTTCCCAAAGTTCTGTTGACAACTTCAGTTTGTCCATCTGTTTGAGGATGACAAGTAGTAGATTACAACAATATTGAGCAAAGTTTAGCCCACAAAGTAATTCAAAACTAGAATCCCTTCCCTTCTTAGTCCTAGGCAACCCCAAAATAAAGTCCATAGAAATCCTCAATTGGGAACACTTTTGCGTGATGATCATGTTAAGGTTTGTTGAGTCATTTATGGATTACTTTATGTCAGTCCAAGTTCTTTTAAGAATAGCACGCAAAAGTGTTACCAAAGTATTCTCAAAGTTCTATTTACAACTTCAGTTTGTCCATCCGTTCGAGGATGACAAGTAGTAGATTACAACTTTATTGTGCAAAGTTCAGCCCATAAAGTAATCCATAAATAGAATCCCTCCCCTTCTTAGTCCTAGGCAACCCAAAAATAAAGTCCATAGAAATGTCAGTCCAAGTTCTTTTTAAGAATAGCACGCAAAAGTGTTCCCAAAGTTCTATTGACAACTTCAGTTTGTCCATCTGTTTGAGGATGACAAGTAGTAGATTACAAAAATATTGAGCAAAGTTTAGCCCATAAAGTAATTCAAAAATAGAATCCCTCCTTTCTTAGTCCTAGGCGACCCCAAAATAAAGTCCATAGAAATGTCAATCCAAGTTCTTTTTAAGAATAGCACGCAAAAGTGTTCTCAAAGTTCTATTTACAACTTCAGTTTGTCCATTCGTTTGAGGATGACAAGTAGTAGATTACAACAATATTGAGCATAAAGTTTAGCCCATAAGGTAATCCATAAATAGAATCCCTCCCCTTCTTAGTCCTAGACAACCCCAAAATAAAGTCTATAGAAATGTCAATCCAAGTTCTTTTAAGAATAGCACGCAAAAGTGTTCCCAAAGTTCTATTTACAACTTCAGTTTGTCCATCCGTTTGAGGATGACAAGTCGTAGATTACAACAATATTGAGCAAACTTTAGCCCATAAAGTAATCCATAAATAGAATCCCTCCCCTTCTTAGTCCTAGGCAACCCCAAAATAAAGTCCATAGAAATGTCAATCCAAGTTCTTTTTAAGAATTGCACGTCAAAGTGTTCCCAAAGTTCTATTGACAACTTCAGTTTGTCCATCAGTTTGAGGATGACAAGTAGTAGATTACAACAATATTGAGCAAAGTTTAGCCCATAAAGTAATTCAAAAATAGAATCCCTCCCCTTCTTAGTCCTAGCCAACCCCAAAATAAAGTCCATAGAAATCCTCAATTGGGAACACTTTTGCGTGATGATCAGGTTAAGGTTTGTTGAGTCATTTATGGATTACTTTATGTCAGTCCAAGTTCTTTTAAGAATATCACGCAAAAGTGTTCCCAAAGTATTCTCAAAGTTCTACTTACAACTTCAGTTTGTCCATCCGTTCGAGGATGACAAGTAGTAGATTACAACTTTATTGTGCAAAGTTCAGCCCATAAAGTAATCCATAAATAGAATCCCTCCCCTTCTTAGTCCTAGGCAACCCCAAAATAAAGTCCATAGAAATGTCAGTCCAAGTTCTTTTTAAGAATAGCACGCAAAAGTGTTCCCAAAGTTCTATTGACAACTTCAGTTTGTCCATCTGTTTGAGGATGACAAGTAGTAGATTACAACAATATTGAGCAAAGTTTAGCCCATAAAGTAATTCAAAAATAGAATCCCTCCCCTTCTTAGTCCTAGGCAACCCCAAAATAAAGTCCATAGAAATCCTCAATTGGGAACACTTTTGCGTGATGATCTGGTTAAGGTTTGTTGAGTCATTTATGGATTACTTTATGTCAGTCCAAGTTCTTTTAAGAATAGCACGCAAAAGTGTTCCCAAAGTATTCTCAAAGTTCTATTTACAACTTTAGTTTGTCCATCCGTTCGAGGATGACAAGTAGTAGATTACAACTTTATTGTGCAAAGTTCAGCCCATAAATTAATCCATAAATAGAATCCCTCCCCTTCTTAGTCCTAGGCAACCCCAAAATAAAGTCCATAGAAATATCAGTCCAAGTTCTTTTTAAGAATAGCACGCAAAAGTGTTCCCAAAGTTCTATTGACAACTTCAGTTTGTCCATCTGTTTGAGGATGACAAGTAGTAGATTACAACAATATTGAGCAAAGTTTAGCCCATAAAGTAATCCAAAAATAGAATCCCTCCCCTTCTTAGTCCTAGGCAACCCCAAAATAAAGTCCATAGAAATGTCAATCCAAGTTCTTTTTAAGAATAGCACGCAAAAGTGTTCTCAAAGTTCTATTTACAACTGCATTTTGTCCATCCCTTTGAGGATGACAAGTAGTAGATTACAACAATATTGAGCAAAGTTTAGCCCATAAAGTAATCCAAAAATAGAATGCCTCCCCTTCTTAGTCCTTGGCAACCCCAAAATAAAGTGCATAGAAATGTCAATCCAAGTTCTTTTTAAGAATTGCACGCAAAAGTGTTTCCAAAGTTCTATTGACAACTTCAGTTTGTTCATATGTTTGAGGATGACAAGTAGTAGATTACAACAATATTGAGCAAAGTTTAGCCCATAAAGTAATCCAAAAATAGAATCCCTCCCCTTCTTAGTCCTAGGCAACTCCAAATTAAAGTGCATAGAAATGTCAATCCAAGTTCTTTTTAAGAATTGCACGCAAAAGTGTTCCCAAAGTTCTACTGACAACTTCGGTTTGTCCATCTGTTTGAGGATGACAAGTAGTAGATTACAACAATATTGAGCAAAGTTTAGCCCATAAAGTAATCCAAAAATAGAATCCCTCCCCTTCTTAGTCCTAGGCAACCCTAAAATAAAGTCCATAGAAATGTCAATCCAAGTTCTTTTTATGAATAGCACGCAAAAGTGTTCCCAAAGTTCTATTGACAACTTCAGTTTGTCCATCTGTTTGAGGATGGCAAGTAGTAGATTACAACAATATTGAGCAAAGTTTAGCCCATAAAGTAATTCAAAAATCGAATCCCTCCCCTTCTTAGTCCTAGGCAACCCCAAAATAAAGTCCATAGAAATCCTCAATTGGGAACACTTTTGCGTGATGTTCAGGTTAAGGTTTGTTGAGTCATTTATGGATTACTTTATGTCGGTCCAAGTTCTTTTAAGAATAGCACGCAAAAGTGTTCCCAAAGTATTCTCAAAGTTCTATTTACAACTTCAGTTTGTCCATCCGTTCGAGGATGACAAGTAGTAGATTACAACTTTATTGTGCAAAGTTCAGCCCATAAAGTAATCCATAAATAGAATCCCTCCCCTTCTTAGTCCTAGGCAACCCCAAAATAAAGTCCATAGAAATGTCAGTCCAAAATTCTTTTTAAGAATAGCACGCAAAAGTGTTCCCAAAGTTCTATTGACAACTTCAGTTTGTCCATCTGTTTGAGGATGACAAGTAGTAGATTACAACAATATTGAGCAAAGTTTAGCCCATAAAGTAATCCAAAAATAGAATCCCTCCCCTTCTTAGTCCTAGGCAACCCAAAAATAAAGTCCATAGAAATGTCAATCCAAGTTCTTTTTAAGAATTGCTCGCAAAAGTGTTCCCAAAGTTCTATTGACAACTTCAGTTTGTCCATCTGTTTGAGGATGACAAGTAGTAGATTACACCAATATTGAGCAAAGTTTAGCCCATAAAGTAATTCAAAAATATAATCCCTCCCCTTCTTAGTCCTAGGCAACCCCAAAATAAAGTCCATAGAAATCCTCAATTGGGAACACTTTTGCGTGATGATCAGGTTAAGGTTTGTTGAGTCATTTATGGATTACTTTATGTCAGTCCAAGTTCTTTTAAGAATAGCACGCAAAAGTGTTCCCAAAGTATTCTCAAATTTCTATTTACAAATTCAGTTTGTCCATCCGTTCGAGGATGACAAGTAGTAGATTACAACTTTATTGTGCAAAGTTCAGCCCATAAAGTTATCCATAAATAGAATCCCTCCCCTTCTTAGTCCTAGGCAACCCCAAAATAAAGTCCTTAGAAATGTCAGTCCAAGTTCTTTTTAAGAATAGCACGCAAAAGTGTTCCCAAAGTTCTATTGACAACTTCAGTTTGTCCATCTGTTTGAGGATGACAAGTAGTAAGTTTAAAACAATATTGAGCAAAGTTTAGCCCATAAAGTAATCCAAAAATAGAATCCCTCCCCATCTTAGTCCTAGGCAACCCCAAAATAAAGTCCATAGAAATGTCAATCCAAGTTCTTTTTAAGAATACCACGCAAAAGTGTTCTCAAAGTTCTATTTACAACTTCAGTTTGTCCATCCCTTTGAGGATGACAAGTAGTAGATTACAACAATATTGAGCAAAGTTTAGCCCATAAAGTAATCCAAAAATAGAATCCCTCCCCTTCTTAGTCCTAGGCAACCCCAAAATAAAGTCCATAGAAATGTCAATCCAAGTTCTTTTTATGAATAGCACGCAAAAGTGTTCCCAAAGTTCTGTTGACAACTTCAGTTTGTCCATCTGTTTGAGGATGACAAGTAGTAGATTACAACAATATTGAGCAAAGTTTAGCCCATAAAGTAATTCAAAAATAGAATCCCTCCCCTTCTTAGTCCTAGGCAACCCCAAAATAAAGTCCATAGAAATCCTCAATTGGGAACACTTTTGCGTGATGATCAGGTTAAGGTTTGTTGAGTCATTTATGGATTACTTTATGTCAGTCCAAGTTGTTTTAAGAATAGCACGCAAAAGTGTTCCCAAAGTATTCTCAAAGTTCTATTTACAACTTCAGTTTGTCCATCCGTTCGAGGATGACAAGTAGTAGATTACAACTTTATTGTGCAAAGTTCAGCCCATAAAGTAATCCATAAATAGAATCCCTCCCTTTCTTAGTCCTAAGCAACCCTAAAATAAAGTCCATAGAAATGTCAGTCCAAGTTCTTTTTAAGAATAGCACGCAAAAGTGTTCCCAAAGTTCTATTGACAACTTCAGTTTGTCCATCTGTTTGAGGATGACAAGTAGTAGATTACAACAATATTGAGCAAAGTTTAGCCCATAAAGTAATCCAAAAATAGAATCCCTCCCCTTCTTAGTCTTAGGCAACCCCAAAATAAAGTCCATAGAAATGTCAATCCAAGTTCTTTTTAAGAATAGCACGCAAAAGTGTTCTCAAAGTTCTATTTACAACTTCAGTTTGTCCATCCCTTTGAGGATGACAAGTAGTAGATTACAACAATATTGAGCAAAGTTTAGCCCATAAAGTAATCGAAAAATAGAATCCCTCCCCTTCTTAGTCCTAGGCAACCCCAAAATAAAGCACATAGAAATGTCAATCCAAGTTCTTTTTAAGAATAGCACGCAAAAGTGTTCCCAAAGTTCTATTGACAACTTCAGTTTGTCCATCCGTTTGAGGATGACAAGTAGTAGATTACAACTTTATTGTGCAAAGTTTAGCACATAAAGTAATCCATAAATAGAATCCCTCCCCTTCTTAGTCCTAGGCAACCCCAAAATAAAGTCCATAGAAATGTCAATCCAAGTTCTTTTTAAGAATAGCACGCAAAAGTGTTCCCAAAGTTCTATTGACAACTTCAGTTTGTCCATCCGTTTGAGGATGACAAGTAGTAGATTACAACAATATTGAGCAAAGTTTAGCCCATAAAGTAATCAAAAAATAGAATCACTCACCTTCTTAGTCCTAGGCAACCCCAAAATAAAGTCCATAAAAATTTCGAAGTTCTTTTTAAGAATAGCACGCAAAAGTGTTCTCAAAGTTCTATTTACAACTTCAGTTTGTCCATCCGTTTGAGGATGACAAGTAGTAGATTACAACAATATTGAGCAAAGTTTAGCCCATAAAGTAATCCAAAAATAAAATCCCTCCCCTTCTTAGTCCTAGGCAACCCCAAAATAAAGTCCATAGAAATGTCAGTCCAAGTTGTTTTTAAAAATAGCACGCAAAAGTGTTCTCAAAGTTCTATTTAAAAGTGTTCCCAGAGTTCGGATCGTCCGATCAGGGTTCGGATCGTCCGAAGACAGGTGTCTGGACACGTGGAAGACATGCAGAGTTCGGATCGTCCGATCAGGGTTCGGATCGTCCGAAGTGGATCGGATCGTCCGATCGTTGTCTATAAATAGAGGCGCGAGGCTTCACTATTTCCCTCGCCAATTCCGAGTGTTCCAGAGCGTTTTAGTCGTTTCTGATAAGTTTCTAGTCTTTTCCCGAGGTTTAGGCACTAGCGGGGAGCTACTGGTTTTGTAGCGGAGCTGTGCTCTAGTTGGGAGCTAGCGGTATCAGTGGGCTGACTACGGACGCAGACTTGATTCTAAGGCTGATTGCTAGGATCTACTGATTTGAGGTACGAAAGTACTATCCGAGATAGCAGGATTGAGTATGCTTTACTATGTGTTGCATGTTTATATGTTGCATTATTATCTGTCATATGATGCATGGTTTATTATGCGGCATTTGCATAATCATGTTGAGCCTGATTATCTTTGAGATAGCCTGTTGAGAGGGTGCTCAGCCCTCGTTTGTTGTGGATGGTTGGACCCCGTTGGCCGACGGTGGTCAGGTCACCGGTATATCCACAGGTTTATTTTGGTATGGGAGCCACCTCCTGGTGCGACGGCGCAGAGTGCTACATACCTTGACGTCATTTACCTGAGCAGTATTTCGATATACCCAGATCCTGGTATCCAGTACATTTTGCATACATGCATGTCATAGTCTTGTATACTCATGCTTTCGGTGCTGAGCGTTTTATGCTCACGTCCTCGGTTTATCTCTGTTTTGGACACCCTATTCGATGGGGCAGGTCTCAGGTTGGACGGTCCAGGAGGGAGTGGACAGGGAGCTGGCAGAGGTTGACTTGTAGTTATTGGTATTTGTTCTTGGTATTTAGTTCAATCTGGTTGTTTAAGTATTTTGTACTTACAGATTCGATTGGGTTGTATTACTGTTTTTCCGCTGTTTTACCTGATTCAGTTTTAATGTTAATTTTGCATGCTTAAGTTCTGATTAGTAGGTGATTCTGGAACGGCTCACTACATTGTCCATCTGTTTGAGGATGACAAGTAGTAGATTACAACAATATTGTGCAAAGTTTAGCCCATAAAGTAATCCAAAAATAGAATCCCTCCCCTTCTTAGTCCTAGGCAACCCCAAAATAAAGTCCATAGAAATTTCAATCCAAGTTCTTTTTAAGAATAGCACGCAAAAGTGTTCTCAAAGTTCTATTTACAACTTCAATTTGTCCATCCCTTTGAGGATGACAAGTAGTAGATTACAACAATATTGAGCAAAGTTTAGCCCATAAAGTAATCCAAAAATAGAATCCCTCCCCTTCTTAGTCCTAGGCAACCCCAAAATAAAGTGCATAGAAATGTCAATCCAAGTTCTTTTTAAGAATTGCACGCAAAAGTGTTCCCAAAGTTCTATTGACAACTTCAGTTTGTCCATCTGTTTGAGGATGACAAGTAGTAGATTACAACAATATTGAGAAAAGTTTAGCCCATAAAGTAATTCAAAAATAGAATCCTTCCCCTTCTTAGACCTAGGCAACCCCAAAATAAAGTCCATAGAAATCCTCAATTGGGAACACTTTTGCGTGATGATCAGGTTAAGGTTTGTTGAGTCATTTATGGATTACTTTATGTCAGTCCAAGTTGTTTTAAGAATAGCACGCAAAAGTGTTCCCAAAGTATTCTCAAAGTTCTATTTACAACTTCAGTTTGTCCATCCGTTCGAGGATGACAAGTAGTAGATTACAACTTTATTGTGCAAAGTTCAGCCCATAAAGTAATCCATAAATAGAATCCCTCCCTTTCTTAGTCCTAGGCAACCCAAAAATAAAGTGCATAGAAATTTCAATCCAAGTTCTTTTTAAGAATTGCACGCACAAGTGTTCCCAAAGTTCTATTGACAACTTCAGTTTGTCCATCTGTTTGAGGATGACAAGTAGTAGATTACAACAATATTGAGCAAAGTTTAGCCCATAAAGTAATTCAAAAATAGAATCCCTCCCCTTCTTAGTCCTAGGCAACCCCAAAATAAAGTCCATAGAAATCCTCAATTGGGAACACTTTTGCGTGATGATCAGGTTAAGGTTTGTTGAGTCATTTATGGATTACTTTATGTCAGTCCAAGTTGTTTTAAGAATAGCACGCAAAAGTGTTCCCAAAGTATTCTCAAAGTTCTATTTACAACTTCAGTTTGTCCATCCGTTCGAGCATGACAAGTAGTAGATTACAACTTTATTGTGCAAAGTTCAGCCCATAAAGTAATCCATAAATAGAATCCCTCCCCTTCTTAGTCCTAAGCAACCCCAAAATAAAGTCCATAGAAATGTCAGTCCAAGTTCTTTTTAAGAATAGCACGCAAAAGTGTTCCCAAAGTTCTATTGACAACTTCAGTTTGTCCATCTGTTTGAGGATGACAAGTAGTAGATTACAACAATATTGAGCAAAGTTTAGCCCATAAAGTAATCCAAAAATAGAATCCCTCCCCTTCTTAGTCCTATGCAACCCCAAAATAAAGTCCATAGAAATGTCAATTCAAGTTCTTTTTAAGAATAGCACGCAAAAGTGTTCTCAAAGTTCTATTTACAACTTCAGTTTGTCCATCCCTTTGAGGATGACAAGTAGTAGATTACAACAATATTGAGCAAAGTTTAGCCCATAAAGTAATCCAAAAATAGAATCCCTCCCCTTCTTAGTCCTAGGCAACCCCAAAATAAAGTACATAGAAATGTCAATCCAAGTTCTTTTTAAGAATAGCACGCAAAAGTGTTCCCAAAGATCTATTGACAACTTCAGTTTGTCCATCCGTTTGAGGATGACAAGTAGTAGATTACAACTTTATTGTGCAAAGTTTAGCCCATAAAGTAATCCATAAATAGAATCCCTCCCCTTCTTAGTCCTAGGCAACCCCAAAATAAAGTCCATAGAAATGTCAATCCAAGTTCTTTTTAAGAATAGCACGCAAAAGTGTTCCCAAAGATCTATTGACAACTTCAGTTTGTCCATCCGTTTGAGGATGACAAGTAGTAGATTACAACTTTATTGTGCAAAGTTTAGCCCATAAAGTAATCCATAAATAGAATCCCTCCCCTTCTTAGTCCTAGGCAACCCCAAAATAAAGTCCATAGAAATGTCAATCCAAGTTCTTTTTAAGAATAGCACGCAAAAGTGTTCCCAAAGTTCTATTGACAACTTCAGTTTGTCCATCCGTTTGAGGATGACAAGTAGTAGATTACAACAATATTGAGAAAAGTTTAGCCCATAAAGTAATCCAAAAATTGAATCACTCACCTTCTTAGTCCTAGGCAACCCCAAAATAAAGTACATAGAAATTTCGAAGTTCTTTTTAAGAATAGTACGCAAAAGTGTTCTCAAAGTTCTATTTACAACTTCAGTTTGTCCATCCGTTTGAGGATGACAAGTAGATTACAACAATATTGAGCAAAGTTTAGCCCATAAAGTAATCCAAAAATAGAATCCCTCCCCTTCTTAGTCCTATGCAACCCCAAAATAATGTCCATAGAAATGTCAATCCAAGTTCTTTTTAAGAACAGCACGCAAAAGTGTTCCCAAAGTTCTATTGACAACTTCAGTTTGTCCATCTGTTTGAGGATGACAAGTAGTAGATTACAACAATATTGAGCAAAGTTTAGCCCATAAAGTAATCCAAAAATAGAATCCCTCCCCTTCTTAGTCCTAGGCAACCCCAAAATAAAGTCCATAGAAATGTCAATCCAAGTTCTTTTTAAGAATACCACGCAAAAGTGTTCTCAAAGTTCTATTTACAACTTCAATTTGTCCATCCCTTTGAGGATGACAAGTAGTAGATTACAACAATATTGAGCAAAGTTTAGCCCATAAAGTAATCCAAAAATAGAATCCCTCCCCTTCTTAGTCCTAGGCAACCCCAAAATAAAGTGCATAGAAATGTCAATCCAAGTTCTTTTTAAGAATTGCACGCAAAAGTGTTCCCAAAGTTCTATTGACAACTTCAGTTTGTCCATCTTTTTGAGGATGAAAAGTAGTAGATTACAACAATATTGAGAAAAGTTTAGCCCATAAAGTAATTCAAAAATAGAATCCTTCCTCTTCTTAGTCCTAGGCAACCCCAAAATAAAGTCCATAGAAATCCTCAATTGGGAACACTTTTGCGTGATGATCAGGTTAAGGTTTGTTGAGTCATTTATGGATTACTTTATGTCAGTCCAAGTTGTTTTAAGAATAGCACGCAAAAGTGTTCCCAAAGTATTCTCAAAGTTCTATTTACAACTTCAGTTTGTCCATCCGTTCGAGGATGACAAGTAGTAGATTACAACTTTATTGTGCAAAGTTCAGCCCATAAAGTAATCCATAAATAGAATCACTCCCCTTCTTAGTCCTAGGCAACCCCAAAATAAAGTGCATAGAAATTTCAATCCAAGTTCTTTTTAAGAATTGCACGCAAAAGTGTTCCCAAAGTTCTATTGACAACTTCAGTTTGTCCATCTGTTTGAGGATGACAAGTAGTAGATTACAACAATATTGAGCAAAGTTTAGCCCATAAAGTAATTCAAAAATAGAATCACTCCCCTTCTTAGTCCTAGGCAACCCCAAAATAAAGTCCATAGAAATCCTCAATTGGGAACACTTTTGCGTGATGATCAGGTTAAGGTTTGTTGAGTCATTTATGGATTACTTTATGTCAGTCCAAATTGTTTTAAGAATAGCACGCAAAAGTGTTCCCAAAGTATTCTCAAAGTTCTATTTACAACTTCAGTTTGTCCATCCGTTCGAGGATGACAAGTAGTAGATTACAACTTTATTGTGCAAAGTTCAGCCCATAAAGTAATCCATAAATAGAATCCCTCCCCTTCTTAGCCCTAAGCAACCCCAAAATAAAGTCCATAGAAATGTCAGTCCAAGTTCTT
Organism: Primulina eburnea; assembly: GCF_022965805.1. Lineage (NCBI taxonomy): Eukaryota > Viridiplantae > Streptophyta > Magnoliopsida > Lamiales > Gesneriaceae > Primulina > Primulina eburnea. The sequence continues at coordinate 95,429 of NW_027331051.1, forward strand.
TTTAAGAATAGCACGCAAAAGTGTTCCCAAAGTTCTATTGACAACTTCAGTTTGTCCATCTGTTTGAGGATGACAAGTAGTAGATTACAACAATATTGAGCAAAGTTTAGCCCATAAAGTAATCGAAAAATAGAATCCCTCCCCTTCTTAGTCCTAGGCAACCCCAAAATAAAGTCCATAGAAATGTCAATTCAAGTTCTTTTTAAGAATAGCACGCAAAAGTGTTCTCAAAGTTCTATTTACAACTTCAGTTTGTCCATCCCTTTGAGGATGACAAGTAGTAGATTACAACAATATTGAGCAAAGTTTAGCCCATAAAGTAATCCAAAAATAGAATCCCTCCCCTTCTTAGTCCTAGGCAACCCCAAAATAAAGTACATAGAAATGTCAATCCAAGTTCTTTTTAAGAATAGCACGCAAAAGTGTTCCCAAAGTTCTATTGACAACTTCAGTTTGTCCATCCGTTTGAGGATGACAAGTAGTAGATTACAACTTTATTGTGCAAAGTTTAGCCCATAAAGTAATCCATAAATAGAATCCCTCCCCTTCTTAGTCCTAGGCAACCCCAAAATAAAGTCCATAGAAATGTCAATCCAAGTTCTTTTTAAGAATAGCACGCAAAAGTGTTCCCAAAGTTCTATTAACAACTTCAGTTTGTCCATCCGTTTGAGGATGACAAGTAGTAGATTACAACAATATTGAGCAAAGTTTAGCCCATAAAGTAATCCAAAAATAGAATCACTCACCTTCTTAGTCCTAGGCAACCCCAAAATAAAGTCCATAGAAATTTCGAAGTTCTTTTTAAGAATAGCACGCAAAAGTGTTCTCAAAGTTCTATTTACAACTTCAGTTTGTCCATCCGTTTGAGGATGACAAGTAGTAGATTACAACAATATTGAGCAAGTTTAGCCCATAAAGTAATCCAAAAATAAAATCCCTCCCCTTCTTAGTCCTAGGCAACCCCAAAATAAAGTCCATAGAAATGTCAGTCCAAGTTGTTTTTAAAAATAGCACGCAAAAGTGTTCTCAAAGTTCTATTTAAAAGTGTTCCCAAAGTTCTATTGACAACTTCAGTTTGTCCATCTGTTTGAGGATGACAAGTAGTAGATTACAACAATATTGAGCAAAGTTTAGCCCATAAAGTAATCCAAAATAGAATCCCTCCCCTTCTTAGTCCTAGGCAACCCCAAAATAAAGTCCATAGAAATGTCAATCCAAGTTCTTTTTAAGAATAGCACGCAAAAGTGTTCTCAAAGTTCTATTTACAACTTCAATTTGTCCATCCCTTTGAGGATGACAAGTAGTAGATTACAACAATATTGAGCAAAGTTTAGCCCATAAAGTAATCCAAAATAGAATCCCTCCCCTTCTTAGTCCTAGGCAACCCCAAAATAATGTGCATAGAAATGTCAATCCAAGTTCTTTTTAAGAATTGCACGCAAAAGTGTTCCCAAAGTTCTATTGACAACTTCAGTTTGTCCATCTGTTTGAGGATGAAAAGTAGTAGATTACAACAATATTGAGAAAAGTTTAGCCCATAAAGTAATTCAAAAATAGAATCCTTCCCCTTCTTAGTCCTAGGCAACCCCAAAATAAAGTCCATAGAAATCCTCAATTGGGAACACTTTTGCGTGATGATCAGGTTAAGGTTTGTTGAGTCATTTATGGATTACTTTATGTCAGTCCAAGTTGTTTTAAGAATAGCACGCAAAAGTGTTCCCAAAGTATTCTCAAAGTTCTATTTACAACTTCAGTTTGTCCATCCGTTCGAGGATGACAAGTAGTAGATTACAACTTTATTGTGCAAAGTTCAGCCCATAAAGTAATCCATAAATAGAATCCCTCCTCTTCTTAGTCCTAGGCAAGCCCAAAATAAAGTCCATAGAAATGTCAGTCCAAGTTCTTTTTAAGAATAGCACGCAAAAGTGTTCCCAAAGTTCTATTGACAACTTCAGTTTGTCCATCTGTTTGAGGATGACAAGTAGTAGATTACAACAATATTGAGCAAAGTTTAGCCCATAAAGTAATCGAAAAATAGAATCCCTCCCCTTCTTAGTCCTAGGCAACCCCAAAATAAAGTCCATAGAAATGTCAATCCAAGTTCTTTTTAAGAATAGCACGCAAAAGTGTTCTCAAAGTTCTATTTACAACTTCAGTTTGTCCATCCCTTGGAGGATGACAAGTAGTAGATTACAACAATATTGAGCAAAGTTTAGCCCATAAAGTAATCCAAAAATAGAATCCCTCCCCTTCTTAGTCCTAGGCAACCCCAAAATAAAGTGCATAGAAATGTCAATCCAAGTTCTTTTTAAGAATTGCACGCAAAAGTGTTCCCAAAGTTTTATTGACAACTTCAGTTTGTCCATCTGTTTGAGGATGACAAGTAGTAGATTACAACAATATTGAGCAAAGTTTAGCCCATAAAGTAATCCAAAAATAGAATCCCTCCCCTTCTTAGTCCTAGACAACCCCAAAATAAAGTCCATAGAAATGTCAATCCAATTTCTTTTAAGAATAGCACGCAAAAGTGTTCTCAAAGTTCTATTTACAACTTCAGTTTGTCCATCCGTTTGAGGATGACAAGTAGTAGATTACAACAATATTGAGCAAAGTTTAGCCCATAAGGTAATCCAAAAATAGAATCCCTCCCCTTCTTAGTCCTAGGCAACCCCAAAATAAAGTCCATAGAAATCCTCAATTGGGAACACTTTTGCGTGATGATCAGGTTAAGGTTTGTTGAGTCATTTATGGATTACTTTATGTCAGTCCAAGTTCTTTTAAGAATAGCACGCAAAAGTGTTCCCAAAGTATTCTCAAAGTTCTATTTACAACTTCAGTTTGTCCATCCGTTCGAGGATGACAAGTAGTAGATTACAACTTTATTGTGCAAAGTTCAGCCCATAAAGTAATCCATAAATAGAATCCCTCCCCTTCTTAGTCCTAGGCAACCCCAAAATAAAGTTCATAGAAATGTCAGTCCAAGTTCTTTTTAAGAATAGCACGCAAAAGTGTTCCCAAAGTTCTATTGACAACTTCAGTTTGTCCATCTGTTTGAGGATGACAAGTAGTAGATTACAACAATATTGAGCAAAGTTTAGCCCATAAAGTAATCCAAAAATAGAATCCCTCCCCTTCTTAGTCCTAGACAACCCCAAAATAAAGTCCATAGAAATGTCAATCCAAGTTCTTTTTAAGAATAGCACGCAAAAGTGTTCTCAAAGTTCTATTTACAACTTCAGTTTGTCCATCCGTTTGAGGATGACAAGTAGTAGATTACAACAATATTGAGCAAAGTTTAGCCCATAAAGTAATCCAAAAATAGAATCCCTCCCCTTCTTAGTCCTAGGCAACCCCAAAATAAAGTCCATAGAAATGTCAATCCAAGTTCTTTTTATGAATAGCACGCAAAAGTGTTCCCAAAGTTCTGTTGACAACTTCAGTTTGTCCATCTGTTTGAGGATGACAAAGTAGTAGATTACAACAATATTGAGCAAAGTTTAGCCCATAAAGTAATTCAAAACTAGAATCCCTTCCCTTCTTAGTCCTAGGCAACCCCAAAATAAAGTCCATAGAAATCCTCAATTGGGAACACTTTTGCGTGATGATCAGGTTAAGGTTTGTTGAGTCATTTATGGATTACTTTATGTCAGTCCAAGTTCTTTTAAGAATAGCACGCAAAAGTGTTACCAAAGTATTCTCAAAGTTCTATTTACAACTTCAGTTTGTCCATCCGTTCGAGGATGACAAGTAGTAGATTACAACTTTATTGTGCAAAGTTCAGCCCATAAAGTAATCCATAAATAGAATCCCTCCCCTTCTTAGTCCTAGGCACCCCAAAAATAAAGTCCATAGAAATGTCAGTCCAAGTTCTTTTTAAGAATAGCACGCAAAAGTGTTCCCAAAGTTCTATTGACAACTTCAGTTTGTCCATCTGTTTGAGGATGACAAGTAGTAGATTACAACAATATTGAGCAAAGTTTAGCCCATAAAGTAATTCAAAAATAGAATCCCTCCTTTCTTAGTCCTAGGCAACCCCAAAATAAAGTCCATAGAAATGTCAATCCAAGTTCTTTTTAAGAATAGCACGCAAAAGTGTTCTCAAAGTTCTATTTACAACTTCAGTTTGTCCATTCGTTTGAGGATGACAAGTAGTAGATTACAACAATATTGAGCATAAAGTTTAGCCCATAAGGTAATCCATAAATAGAATCCCTCCCCTTCTTAGTCCTAGACAACCCCAAAATAAAGTCCATAGAAATGTCAATCCAAGTTCTTTTAAGAATAGCACGAAAAAGTGTTCCCAAAGTTCTATTTACAACTTCAGTTTGTCCATCCGTTTGGGGATGACAAGTCGTAGATTACAACAATATTGAGCAAACTTTAGCCCATAAAGTAATCCATAAATAGAATCCCTCCCCTTCTTAGTCCTAGGCAACCCCAAAATAAAGTCCATAGAAATGTTCAGTTCAAGTTCTTTTAAGAATAGCACGCAAAAGTGTTCCCAAAGTTCTATTGACAACCTCAGTTTGTCCATCTGTTTGAGGATGACAAGTAGTAGTATTACAACAATATTGAGCAAAGTTTAGCCCATAAAGTAATTCAAAAATAGAATCCCTCCCCTTCTTAGTCCTAGGCAACCCCAAAATAAAGGTCCATAGAAATGTCAGTCCAAGTTCTTTTTAAGAATAGCACGCAAAAGTGTTCCCAAAGTTCTATTGACAACTTCAGTTTGTCCATCTGTTTGAGGATGACAAGTAGTAGATTACAACAATATTGAGCAAAGTTTAGCCCATAAAGTAATTCAAAAATAGAATCCCTCCCCTTCTTAGTCCTAGGCAACCCCAAAATAAAGTCCATAGAAATCCTCAATTGGGAACCTTTTGCGTGATGATAGGTTAAGGTTTGTTGAGGGGTCATTTATGGATTACTTTATGTCATGTCCAAGTTCTTAAGAATAGCACGCAAAAGTGTTTCCAAAGTATTCTCAAGTTCTATTTACAACTTCAGTTGTCCATTCCGTTCGAGGATGACAAGGAGTAGATTACAACTTTATTGTGGCAAAAGTTCAGCCATAAAGTAATCCAATAAATAGAATTCCCTCCCCTTCTTAGTCCTAGGCAACCCCAAAAATTAGTTCATAGAAATGTCAGTCAAGTTCTTTTAAGAATAGCACGCAAAAGTGTTCCCAAAGTTCTATTGACACTTCAGTTTGTCCATCTGTTTGAGGATGACAAGTAGTAGATTACAGACACAATATTGAGCAAAGTTTAGCCCATAAAGTAATCCAAAAATAGATCACTACCTTCTGTGTCCCTGAGCACCCAACGAATATTCCATAGAAATTTCGAAGTTCTTTTTAAAAAGCCGCAACGTGCTTCTCAAGTTCTATTGACCAACTCATTCATCTTGTCCATGTCCTTGATGGATACAATGTATTACAACAATTGAGCAAAGTTATACCTAAGTAATCCAAAAATAAAATCTCCCTCCCCTTCTTAGTTCTTAGGCCAACCCACAAATAAAGTCATAGAAAGTCAGTCAATTGGTTTTTAAAAATAGCACGCAAAGTGTTCTCAAGTTCTTATTAAAAGTAGTTCCCACGCAAGTGTTCTATGCTATGACAATCTCAGTTGTCCATCTGGTTTGATGATATTCACACTATTAGTAAATTTCACACAACTAATTGAGCAAAGTTATAGCCCATAAAGTATCCAAAATAGATACCTCCCCTTCTTAGTCCTAGCAACCCCAAAATAAAGTCCATAGAAATGTTCAATCCAGTTCTTTTTAAGAATAGCACGCCAAAGTGTTCCAAAGTTCTATTGACAAACTTCAGTTTGTCCATCTGTTTGAGGATGACAAGTATGTAGATTAACAACAATATTGAGCAAAGTTTAGCCCATAAAGTAATCAAAAATAGGAATCCCTCCCCTTCTTAGTCCTAGGCAACCCAAATAAAGTCCATAGAAATGTCAATCCAAGTCTTTTTAAGAATAGCACGCAAAGTGTCCCAAAGTTCTATTGACAACTTCAGTTTGTCCCATCTGTTTGAGGATGACTAAGTAGTAGATTACAACATATTGAGCAAAGTTTAGCCCATAAAGTAATCCATAAAATAGAATCCCTCCAATTCTTAGTCCTAGGCAACCCCAAAATAAAGTACATAGAATGTCAATCCAAGTTCGCTTTAAGAATAGCACGCAAAGTTGTCCCAAAGTCTAAGTGACAACTTCAGTTTGTTATCTGTTTGAGGATGCCAAGTAGTAGATTACAACAATATTGACGCAACGTTAGCCCATAAAGTAATCCAAAATAGAATCCCTCCCCTTCTTTAGTCCTAGGCAACCCCAAAATAAGTCCCATAGAATGTCAATCAAGTTCTTTTTTAAGAATAGCACGCAAAGTGTTCTGCAAAGTTCTATTTACACTTCAGTTTGTCCATCCGTTTGGAGGACTGACAAGTAGTAGATTTACAACAATATAGAGCAAAGTTATAGCCCATAAGTAATCCAAAAATAGGAATCCCTCCCCTTCTTAGTCCTAGTCCAACCCCAAAATAAAGGTCCATAGAAATTTCAAGTCCAAGTTCTTTTTATGAATAGCACGCAAAAGTGTTTCTCAAGTTCTAGTACAACTTCAGTTTGTCCATCCTGTTTGAGGATGACAAGTAGTAGATTACAACAATATTGAGCAAAGTTTAGCCTATAAATAATTCAACAAATAGAATCCCTCCCTTCTTAGTCCTAGGCAACCCCAAAAATAAGTGCATAGAAATGTCAATCCAAGTTCTTTTTAAGAATTGCACGCAAAGTTTTCCCAAAGGTTTTATTGACAACTTCAGTTTGTCATCTGTTTGAGGATGACAAGTAGTAGATACACAATATTGAGCAAAGTTTAGCCCTAAGTAATCAAAATAGAATCCCTCCCCTTCTTAGTCCTAGACAACCCCAAAATAAAGTCCGAGAACTGGTCAATCCAAGTTCTTTTTAGAATAGCACCAAAAGTTTGTTCCAAAGTTCTATTGACAACTTCAGTTTGTCCATCTGTTTGAGAATGACAAGTAGTAGATTACAACATATTGAGCAAAGTTTAGCCCATAAAGTATTCAAAATAGAATCCTCCTCCCTTCTTAGTCCTAGGCACCCCCAAAATAAAGTCCATAAAATCACCCAATTGGAACACTTTGCGTGATGATCATTAAGGTTTTGTTGGTCATTTTGGATTACTTTATTCAGTCCAAGTTACTTTAAGAAATAGCTAGCGCAAGTGGTCCCAAAGTATTCTCAAAGTTCTATTTACAACTTAGTTTGTCTAGCCGTTCGAGGATGACAAGTAGTAGATTAACAACTTATTGTGCAAAGTTCACCCATAAAGTATCCATAAATAGAATCCCTCCCCTCTTAGTCCTAGGCAACCCCAAATAAAGTCCATAGAAATGTCATCCAAGTTCTTTTATATAGCACGCAAAAGTGTTCCCAAAGTTCTATTACAACTTCAGTTTGTCCACTGTTTGAGGATGACAAGTAGTGATTACAACAATTTGAGCAAGTTGCCCATAAAGTAATCCAAAATAGAATCCCTCCCCTTCTTAGTCCTAGGCAACCCCAAAATAAAGTCCATAGAAATGTCAATCCAGTTCTTTTAAATCATGCCAAAAGTGTTCTTCTCAAAGTTCTATTGACAACTCAGTTTGTCCATCGTTTGAGGATGACAAGTAGTAGATTACAACAATTTGACAAAGTTTAGCCCATAAATTCCAAAAATAGAATCCCTCCCTTCTTAGTCCTAGGCAACCCCAAATAAAAGTCCATAGAAATGTCAATCCAGTTCTTTTTTGAATAGCACGCAAAAGTGTTCCCAAAGTTCTGTTGACAACTTCATTTTTGTCCATCTGTTTGAGGATGACAAGTAGTAGATTACAACAATATTGAGCAAAGTTTAGCCCAAAAGTAATTCAAAATAGAATCCCTCCTTCTTAGTCCTAGGCAACCCCAAATTAAGCCATAGAATCCTCATTGGACACTTTTGCGTGAATGATCATGTTAATTTGTTAGTCTTTTGGATTACTTATGTCAGTCCAGTTCTTTTAAGATAGCACGCAAAAGTGTTCAAGTATTCTCAAAGTTCTATTTACAACTTCAGTTTGTCCATCCGTTCGAGGATGACAAGTAGTAGATTACACTTATTGTGCAAAGTTCAGCCCATAAATTAATCCATAAATAGAATCCCTCCCCCTTCTTAGTCCTAGGCAACCCCACAAAATAAAGTCCATAGAATTCAGTCCAAGTTCTTTTTAAGATAGCACGCAAAAGTGTTCCCAAAGTTCTATTGACAATTCAGTTTGTCCATCTGTTGAGGATGACAAGTAGTAGATTACAAAAATATTGAGCAAAGTTTAGCCTAAAGTAATTCAAAATTGAATCCCTCCCTTCTTAGTCCTAGGCAACCCCAAAATAAAGTCCATAAAATGTCAATCCAAGTTCTTTTTAAGAATAGCACACCAAAAGTGTTCCCAAAGTTCTATTTACAACTTCAGTTTGTCCATTCGTTTGAGGATGACAAGTAGTAGATTACAACAATATTGAGCAAAAGTTTAGCCCATAAGGTAATCCAAAATAGAATCACCTCCCCTTCTTAGTCCTAGCAACCCCAAAATAAAGTCAATGAAATGTCAATTCCAAGTTCTTTTTAAGAATGACACGCAAAAGTTTGTTCCCAAAGTTCTATTTACAACTTCAGTTTGTCCATCCGTTGAGGATGACAAGTGTAGATTACAACAATATTGAGCAAACTTTACCCATAAAGTAATCCTAAATAGAATCCCTCCCCTTCTTAGTCCTAGGCACCCCAAATAAAGGTCCATAGAAATGTCAATCCAATTTCTTTTTAAGAATTGCACGCAAAGTGTTCCCAAAGTTCTATTGACAACTTCAGTTTGTCCATCGTTTGAGGATGACAGTAGTAGATTACAACAATATTGAGCAAAGTTTCCCATAAGAAGTTCAAAATAATCCCTCCCTTCTTAGCTAGCAACCCCAAAATAAAGTCCATAGAAATCCTCAATTGGAACACTTTTGCGTGATGATCAGGTTAAGGTTGTTGAGTCATTATGGATACTTTATGTCAGTCCAAGTTCTTTTAAGAATACACGCAAGTGTTACCAAGGTATGCTCAAAGTTCTGTACAACTTCTTTTGTCCATCCGTTGAGGATGACAATGTAGATTACAACTTTATTGGCAAAGTTAGCCCATAAGTAATCCAAATAGAATCCCTCCCCTTCTATTCCTAGGCAACCCCAAAAAAGTCCATAGAAATGTCAGTCCAAGTTCTTTTTCAGAATAGCACGCAAAAGTGTTCCCAAGTTTCTATTGACAACTTCAGTTTGTCCATCTGTTGGGATGACAAGTAGTAGATTACAACAATATGAGCAAAGTTTAGCCCATAAAGTAATTCAAAAAAGAATCCCTCCCCTTCTTAGTCCTAGGCAACCCCAAAATAAAGTCCATAGAAATCCTAATTGGGAACACTTTTGCGTGATGATCGTTAAGGTTTGTTGAGTCATTTGGTTACTTATGTCAGTCCAAGTTCTTTTAAGAATAGCACGCAAAAGTGTTCCCAAAGTATTCTCAAAGTTCTATTTACAACTTAGTTTGTCCATCCGTTCGAGATGAAGTAGTAGATTACAACTTTATTGTGCAAAGTTCAGCCCATAAAGTTAATCCATAATAGAATCCCTCCCCTTCTTAGTCCTAGGCAACCCAAAATAAAGTCCATAGAAATTCAGTCCAAGTTCTTTTTAAGAATAGCACCAAAAGTGTTCCCAAAGTTCTATTGACAACTTCAGTTTGTCCATCTGTTTGAGGATGACAAGTAGTAGATTACAACAATATTGAGCAAAGTTTAGCCCAATAATCCAAAATAGAATCCCTCCCCTTCTTAGTCCTAGCAACCCCAAAATAAAGTCCATAAAATGTCATCCAAGTTCTTTTTAAAATAGCACGCAAAATGTTCCAAAGTTCTATTTACAACTGTGCTTTGTCCATCCTTTGAGGATGACAAGTAGTAGATTACACAATATTGAGCAAAGTTTAGCCCATAAAGTAATAAAAATAGAATCCTCCCTTCTTAGTCCTAGGCAACCCCAAAATAAAGGTCATAGAAATGTCAGTCCAAGTTCTTTTTAAGAATAGCACGCAAAAAGTGTTCCCAAAGTTCTATTGACAAACTTCAGTTTGTCATCTGTTTGAGGATGACAAGTAGTAGATTACAACAATATTGAGCAAGTTTTAGCCCATAAAGTAATCCAAAATAGAATCCCTCCCTTCTTAGTCCTAGGCAACCCAAATTAAGTCATGAAATGTCAATCAAGTTCTTTTATAGAATGCAGCACGCAAAAGTGTTCCAAAGTTTCTACTGACAACTCCGGTTTGTCCATCTGTTTGAGGATGACAAGTAGTAGATTACAACAATATTGAGCAAGTTTAGCCCATAAAGTAATCCAAAATAGAATCCCTCCCCTTCTTATCCTAGGCAACCCCAAATAACGCATAGAAATGTCATCCAAGTTCTTTTTAGAATAGCACGCAAAAGTGTTCCCAAAGTTCTATTGACAACTTCAGTTTGTCCATCTGTTTGAGGATGGCAAGTAGTAGATTACAACATAATGAGCAAAGTTGCCCATAAAGTAATTCAAAATGAATCCCTCCCCTTCTTATCCTAGGCAACCCCAAATAAAGTCCATAGAATCCCAATGGGAACACTTTTGCGTGATGTCAGTTAAGGTTTGTTGAGTCATTTATGGATTACTTATGTCGTCAAGTTCTTTTAAGAATGCACGCAAAAGTGTTCCCAAAGTATCTCAAAGTTCTATTTACAACTTCAGTTTGTCCATCGTTGAGATGACAAGTAAGATTATTACACAATTATTTGTGCAAAGTTCAGCCCATAAAGTAATCCATAAATAGAATCTCTCCTCCCCTTCTTAGTCATAGGCAACCCCAAAATAAAGTCCATAGAAATGTCAGTCCAATTCTTTTTAAGAATAGCACGCAAAGTGTTCCCAAAGTTCTATTGACAACTTCAGTTTGTCCATCTGTTTGAGGATGACAAGTAGTAGATTACAACATATTGACAAGTTTAGCCCATAAGTAATCCAAAAATAGAATCCCTCCCCTTCTTAGTCCTAGGCAACCCAAAATAAAGTCCATAGAAATGTCAATCCAAGTTCTTTTTAAGAATTGCCGCAAAAGTGTTCCAAAGTTCTATTGACAACTTCAGTTTGTCCATCTGTTGAGGATGACAGTAGTAGATTTACAACAATATTGAGCAAAAGTTTAGCCCATAAAGTATCCAAAATAGAATCCCTCCCCTTCTTAGTCCTAGGCAACCCCAAAATAAAGTCCATAGAAATCCTCATGGGAACACTTTTGCTGATGATCAGGTTAGGTTTTGTTGGCTATTTGTGGATTACTTTTGTCGTCCAAGTTTTCTTTAAGAATAGCACGCAAAAGTGTTCCCAAAGTTTCTCAAATTTCTATTACAAATTCAGTTTGTCCATCCGTTCGAGGATGACAAGTATAGATTACAACTTTATTGTGCAAAGTTCAGCCCATAAAGTTATCCATAATAGAATCCCTCCCCTTCTTAGTCCTAGGCAACCCCAAAATAAAGTCCTATAGAAATGTCAGTCCAAGTTCTTTTTAGAATAGCACGCAAAATGTGTTCCAAAGTTCTATTGACAACTTCAGTTTGTCCATCTGTTGAGGATGACAAGTAGTAAGTTATACAACATATTGAGCAAAGTTTAGCCATAAAGTAATCCAAAATAGAATCCCTCCCTCTTATCCTAGGCAACCCCAAAATAAAGTCCATAGAAATGTCATCAAAGTTCTTTTTAAGATACCACGCAAAAGTGTTCTCAAAGTTCTATTTACAACTTCAGTTTGTCCATCCGTTTGAGGATGACAAGAGTTAGATTACAACAATATTGAGCAAAGTTTAGCCCATAAAGTAATCCATAAATAGAATCCCTCCCCTTCTTAGTCCTAGAGCAACCCCAAATAAAGTCCTAGAAATGTCAATCCAAGTCTTTTTTGAATAGCACGCAAAAGTGTTCCAAAGTTCTTTGACAACTTCAGTTTGTCCATCTGTTTGAGATGACAAGTAGTAGATTACAACAATATTGGCAAAGTTTAGCCCATAAAGTAATCAAAAATGAATCCTCCCCTTCTTAGTCCTAGCAACCCCAAAATAAGTCCATAGAAATCTCAATTGGGAACACTTTCGTATGATAGTTAAGTTTGTTGAGTCATATGGATTACTTTATTCAGTCCAAGTTGTTTTAGAATAGCACGCACAAGTTTCCCAAAGTATTCTCAAAGTTCTATTTACAACTTCAGTTTTCCATCCGTTGATGACAAGTAGTAGATTACAACTTTATTGGCAAAGTTCAGCCCATAAGAATCCATAAATAGAATCCCTCCCTTTCTTAGTCCTAGCAACCCAAATAAATCCATAGATGTTAGTCCAAGTTCTTTTAAGAATAGCACGCAAAAGTGTTCCCAAAGTTCTATTGACAACTTCAGTTTGTCCACTCGTTTGAGGAGTGACAAGTAGTAGTACAACAATATTGAGCAAAGTTAGCCCATAAAGTAATCCAAAAATAAAATCCCTCCCCTTCTTAGTCTTAGGCAACCCCCAAAATAAAGTCCATAGAATGTCAATCCAAGTCTTTTTAAGAATAGCACGCAAAGTGTTCTCAAGTTCTATTACAACTTCATTGTGTCCATCTTTGAGATGACAAGTTCGTATATAACACAATATTGACAAGTTTAGCCATAAAGTAATCAAAAATAGAATCCCTCCCCTTCTTAGTCCTAGGCAACCCCAAAATAAAGCCATAGAAATGTCAATCCAAGTTCTTTTTAAGAATAGCACGCAAAAGTGTTCCCAAAGTTTCTATTGACAACTTCAGTTTGTCCATCCGTTTGATGATGACAAGTAGTAGATTACAACAATATTGAGCAAAGTTTAGCCCATAAGTTAATCAAAAATAGAATCTCCCTCCCCTTCTTATTCCTAGGCAACCCCAAATATAAGTCATAGAATGTCAATCCAAGTTCTTTTAAGAATAGCACGCAAAGTTTCCCAAAGTTCTATTGACAACTTCAGTTTGTCCATCCGTTTGAGATGACAGTAGTAGATTACAACAATTGAGCAAAGTTTAGCCCATAAAGAATCAAAAAGAACCTCCTCACTTCTTAGTCCTAGGCAACCCCAATAAAGTCCATAAAATTCATCAAGTTCTTTTTAAGAATAGCACGCAAAAGTGTTCTCAAATTTCTATTACAACTTCAGTTTGTCCTACCGTTTGAGGATGACAAGTAGTAGATTACAACAACATATTGAGCAAAGTTTAGGCCCATAAAGTAATCCAAAAATAAATCCCCCTCCCCTTCTTAGTCCTGGGCAACCCCAAATAAAGTCCATAGAAATTCATCCAAGTTGTTTTTAAAATAGGCACGCAAAGTGTTCTCAAAGTTCTATTAAAGTTTCCCAGAGTTTCGATGTCCGATAGGTTCGGATCGTCCGAAGACCAGTGCTACCGTAAGACATGCAAGTTCGGATCTCCATCAAGGTTCGGATCGTCGAGTGATCGGATCGTCCGCATCGTTGTCCTCATAATAAGAGGCCGAGCTTCACTATTCCCTCGCCAATTCCGAGTTGTTTCCAGAGCGTTTTTAGTCCGTCGATATCGTGAGAAGTTTCTAGTCTTTTCAGCGAGGTTTGGCACTAATCGGGGAGCTACTGGTTTTGTACGAGCTGTGCTCATATTGGGAGCCTAAGGTAATCAGTGGCGACTAGACGCAACCTTGATTCCTACTTATTGGCTAGGATCTCCTGATTTGAGGTACGAAAGACTATCCGGATAAGCTGATTTAGTCATGCTACTATGTGTTGCATTTTTTATAGTGCAATATTATCTGTCATTGTGCATGGTTTAATTATGCGGCATTTGCATAATCTGTTGAGCCTGATTACATTTGAATAGCCTGTTGAGAGGTCTCAGCCCTCGTTTGTTGTGATGGTTGGAACCCCAGTTGGCCAGTGGTCGGGTCACCGGTATAAAGATCCACAGGTTTATTTTGTATGAGCCACCCTGGTCACGCGCAAGTTGCTACATACTTACGTCATTTACCTGACATATTTCGATATACCAGATCTGGTATCCATTACATTTGCATACTGCATTTCATGTCCCTTGTATACTCTGCTTTCATTTCGGTGCTGAGCGTTTAATGTCACGTCCTCGGTTTATCTCATGTTTTTGGAAACCCTATTTCGATGCATCTCAGTTGACGGTCCAGAGGAGTGGACAGGTAGCTGGCAGAGTTACTTTATTATGGTATGCTGTATAGTTCAATCTGGTTGTTTATAGTTTGTACTTACAGATTCGTTGTTTGAACTGTTTCCTGTTTAATACCTGAGTTCAGTTTTTAATTGTAAATTTGCATGCAGTTCATTATAGGTGATCTGAACCTCACTCATGTCCATCTGTTTGGGATGACAAGTAGTAGATTACAACAATATGGCAAAGTTTGCCATAAAGTAATCCAAAAATAGAATCCCTCCCCTTCTTAGTCCTAGGCAACCCCAAAAAAGTCCATAGAAAGTTCAATCCAAGTTCTTTTTAAGAATAGCACGCAAAAGTGTTCTCAAAGTTCTATTTACAACTTCATTTGTCCATCCTTTGAGGATGACAAGTAGTAGATTACAACAATATTGAGCAAAGTTTAGCCCATAAAGTAATCCAAAAATAGAATCCCTCCCCTCCTTAGTCCTGGCAACCCCAAAAAAAAGTCTAGAAATGTCAATCCAAGTTCTTTTTAGAATGCACCGAAAAGTTTTCCCAAAGTTCTATTGACAACTTCATTTTGTCCATCTGTTTGAGGATGACAAGTGATAGATTACACAATATTGAGAAAAGTTTAGCCCATAAAGTAATTCAAAATAGAATCCTTCCCCTTCTTAGCTAGGCAACCCCAAAATAAGTCCATAGAAATCCTCATGGGAACACTTTTGCGTTGATCAGGTTAAGGTTTGTTGAGTCATTATGATACTTTATGTCAGTCCAAGTTTTTTAAGAATAGCACGCAAAAGTGTTCCCAAAGTATTCTCAAAGTTCTATTTACAACTTCAGTTTGTCCATCGTTCGAGGATGACAAGTAGTAGATTACAACTTATTGTGCAAAGTTTCAGCCATAAAGTAATCCATAATAGAATCCCTCCCTTCTTAGTCCTAGGCACCCCAAAATAAAGTCATAGAAATTTCAATCCAAGTTCTTTTTAAGAATGCCAGCAAAGTGTTCCCAAAGTTCTATTGACAACTTCAGTTTGTCCTTTGTTTGAGGATGACAAGTAGTAGATTACAACAATATTGAGCAAAGTTTAGCCCATAAGTAATTCAAAAATAGAACCCTCCCCTTCTTAGTCCTAGGCAACCCCAAAATAAAGTCCATAGAATGCCTCAATTGGGAACACTTTTGCGTGATAGCAGTAAGGTTTGTTGATCATTTTGGATTACTTTATGTCAGTCCATTGTTTTAAGAATAGCACGCAAAAGTGTTCCCAAGTTTCTCAAAGTTCTATTTACAACTTCGTTTGCCATCTTTCGAGATGACAAGTGTAATTACACTAAATTGTGCAAAGTTCAGCCCATAAAGTAATCCATAAATAGAATCCCTCCCCTTCTTAGTCCTAGCACCCCAAAATAAAGTCCATAGAAATGTCATCCAAGTTCTTTTAAGAATGCACGCAAAAGTTTTCCAAAGTTCTATTGACAACTTCAGTTTGTCCATCTGTTTAGGATGACAAGTAGTAGATTACACACATATTGAGCAAAGTTTAGCCCATAAAGTAATCAAAAATAGAATCCCTCCCCTTCTTAGTCCTACTAGCAACCCCAAATAAAGTCCATGAAATGTCTGTCCAAGTTCTTTTTAAAATAGCACGCAAAAGTGTTCTCAAAGTTCTATTTACAACTTCAGTTTGTCCATCCGTTTGAGATACAAGTAGTAGATTACAACAATATTGAGCAAAGTTTAGCCCATAAAGTAATCCAAAATAAGAATCCCTCCCCTTCTTAGTCCTAGGCAACCCCAAAATAAAGTCCATAGAAATGTCATCCAAGTTCTTTTTAAGAATAGCACGCAAAAGTGTTTCCAAGTTCTATTTACAACTTCAGTTTGTCCATCCGTTTGAGGATGACAAGTCGTAGATTACAACAATATTGAGCAAAGTTTAGCCCATAAAGTAATCATAAATAGAATCCTCCCCTTCTTAGTCCTAGGCAACCCCAAAATAAAGTCCATAGAAATGTCAGTCCAAGTCTTTTTAAGAATAGCACGCAAAGTGTTCCCAAAGTTCTATCGACAACATTCAGTTTGTCCATCCGTTTGAGGATGACAAGTAGTAGATACCACAATATTGAGCAAAAGTTTAAGCCCATAAAGTAATCCAAAAAATAGAATCCCTCCCCTTCTTAGTCCTAGCAACCCCAAAATAAAGTCCATGAAATGTCAATCCAAAGTTCTTTTTAAGAATAGCACGCAAAAGTGTTCTCAAAGTTCTATTTACAACTTCATTTTGTCCATCCGTTTGAGGATGAACAAGTAGTAGATTACAACAATATTGAGCAAAGTTTAGGCCCATAAAGTAATCCAAAAATAAATCCCTCACCTTCTTAGTCTAGGCAAACCCCAAAATAAAGTCCATAGAAATTCAGTCCAAGTTCTTTTTAAGATAGCACGCAAAAGTGTTCTCAAAGTTCTATTTACAACTTCAGTTTGTCCATCCGTTTGAGGATGACAAGAGTAGATTACAACAATATTGAGCAAAGTTTAGCCCATAAAGTAATCCAAAAATAGAATCCCTCCCCCTTCTTAGTCCTATGCAACCCCAAAAATAATGTCCATAGAAATGTCAATCCAAGTTCTTTTAAGAATAGCACGCAAAAGTGTTCCAAAGGTTCTATTGACAACTTCAGTTTGTCCATCCGTTTGAGGATGACAAGTAGTAGATTACAACAATATTGAGCAAAGTTTTAGCCCATAAAGTAATCCAAAAATAGAATCCCTCCCCTTCTTAGTCCTAGGCAACCCCAAAATAAGTCCATAGAAATGTCAATCCAAGTTCTTTTTAAGAATAGCACGCAAAAGTGTTCCTCAAAGTTCTATTGACAACTTCAGTTTGTCCATCCGTGTGAGGATGACAAGTAGTAGATTACAAACTATTAGGCAAAGTTTAGCCCATAAGTAATCCAAAAATAGAATCCCTCCCTTCTTAGTCCTAGGCAACCCCAAAATAAAGTCATAGAAATGTCAATCCAGTTTCTTTTTAAGAATGCACGCAAAAGGTTCCCAAAGTTTCTATTGACAACTTCAGTTTGTCCATCTTTTTGAGGATGAAAAGTAGTAGATTACAACAATATTGAGACAAGTTAGCCCATAAAGTAATTCAAAAATAGAATCCTTCCCTTCTTAGTCCTAGGCAACCCCAAAATAAAGTCCTAGAAATCCTCAATTGGGAACACTTTTGCGTGATGATCAGGTTAAGGTTGTTGAGTCTTTATGGATTACTTATGTCATCCAAGTTGTTTTAAGAATAGCACGCAAAGTGTTCCCAAAGTATTCTCAAATTTTATTTACAACTTCAGTTTGTCCATCCGTTTCGAGGATGACAAGTAGTAGATCACACTTTATTGTGCAAAGTTTAGCCCATAAAGTAATCCAAAAATAGAATCCCTCACCTTCTTAGTCCTAGGCAACCCCAAAATAAAGTCCATAGAAATGTCAATCCAAGTTCTTTTTTAAGAATAGCACGCAAAAGTGTTCTCAAAGTTCTATTTACAACTTCAGTTTGTCCATCCGTTTGAGGATGACAAGTAGTAGATTACAACAATATTGAGCAAAGTTTAGCCCATAAAGTAATCCAAAAATAGAATCCCTCCCCTTCTTAGTCCTAGGCAACCCCAAAATAAAGTCCATAGAAATGTCAATCCAAGTTCTTTTTAAGAATAGCACGCAAAAGTGTTCCCAAAGTTCTATTGACAACTTCAGTTTGTCCATCCGTTTGAGGATGACAAGTAGTAGATTACAAACAATATGAGCAAGTTTAGCCCATAAAGTAATCCAAAAATAGAATCCCTCCCCCTTCTTAGTCCTAGGCAACCCCAAAATAAAGTCCATAGAAATGTCAGTCCAAGTTCTTTTTAAGAATAGCACGCAAAAGTGTTCCCAAAGTTCTATTGACAACTTCAGTTTGTCCATCCTGTTTGAGGATGACAAGTAGTAGATTACAACAATATTGAGCAAAGTTTAGCCCATAAAGTAATCCAAAAATAGAATCCCTCCCCTTCTTAGTCCTAGGCAACCCAAAATAAAGTCCATAGAAATGTCAATTCAAGTTCTTTTTAAGAATAGCACGCAAAAGTGTTCTCAAAGTCTATTTACAACTTCAGTTTGTCCATCCGTTTGAGGATGACAAGTAGTAGATTACAACAATATTGAGCAAAGTTTAGCCCATAAAGTAATCCAAAAATAGAATCCCTCCCCTTCTTAGTCCTAGGCAACCCCAAATAAAGTACATAGAAATGTCAATCCAAGTTCTTTTTAAGAATAGCACGCAAAAGTGTTCCCAAAGTTCTATTGACAACTTCAGTTTGTCCATCCGTTTGAGGATGACAAGTAGTAGATTACAACTTATTGTGCAAAGTTTAGCCCATAAAGTAATCCATAAATAGGAATCCCTCCCCTTCTTAGTCCTAGGCAACCCCAAAATTAAAGTCCATAGAAATGTCAATCCAAGTTCTTTTTAAGAATAGCACGCAAAAGTGTTCCAAAGTTCTATTAACAACTTCAGTTTGTCCATCCGTTTGAGGATGACAAGTAGTAGATTACAACAATATTGAGCAAAGTTTAGCCCATAAGTAATCCAAAAATAGAATCACTCACTCTTCTTAGTCCTAGGCAACCCCAAAATAAAGTCCATAGAAATTTCGAAGTTCTTTTAAGAATAGCACGCAAAAGTGTTCTCAAAGTTCTATTTACAACTTCAGTTTGTCCATCCGTTGAGGATGACAAGTAGTAGATTACAACAATATTGAGCAAAGTTTAGCCCATAAAGTAATCCAAAATAAATCCCTCCCCTTCTTAGTCCTAGGCAACCCCAAAATAAAGTCCATAGAATGTCAGTCCAAGTTTGTTTTATTAAGAATAGCACGCAAAAGTGTTCCCAAAGTTCTATTTACAACTTCAGTTTGTCCATCGTTTGAGGATGACAAGTAGTAGATTACAACAATATTGAGCAAAGTTTAGCCCATAAAGTAATCCAAAAATAGAATCCCTCCCTTCTTAGTCCTAGGCAACCCCAAAATAAAGTCCATAGAAATGTCAATCCAAGTTCTTTTTAAGAATAGCACGCAAAAGTGTTCTCAAAGTTCTATTTACAACTTCAGTTTGTCCATCCTGTTGAGGATGACAAGTAGTAGATTACAACAATATTGAGCAAAGTTTAGCCCATAAAGTAATCCAAAAATAGAATCCCTCCCCTTCTTAGTCCTAGGCAACCCCAAAATAAAGTCCATAGAAATGTCAATCCAAGTTCTTTTTAAGAATTAGCACGCAAAAGTGTTCCCAAAGTTCTATTGACAACTTCAGTTTGTCCATCTGTTTGAGGATGACAAGTAGTAGATTACAACAATATTGAGCAACGTTTAGCCCATAAAGTAATCCAAAAATAGAATCCCTCCCCTTTCCTTAGTCCTAGGCAACCCCAAAATAAAGTCCATAGAAATGTCAATCCAAGTTCTTTTTAAGAATAGCACGCAAAAGTGTTCCCAAGTTCTATTTACAACTTCAGTTTGTCCATCCGTTTGAGGATGACAAGTAGTAGATTACAAAATATTGAGGCAAAGTTTAGCCCATAAAGTAATCCATAAATAGAATCCCTCCCCTTCTTAGTCCTAGGCAACCCCAAAATAAAGTCCATAGAAATGTCATCCAAGTTCTTTTTAAGAATAGCACGCAAAAGTGTTCCCAAAGTTCTATTGACAACTTCAGTTTGTCCATCCGTTTGAGGTGACAAGTAGTAGATTACAACAATATTGAGCAAAGTTTAGCCCATAAAGTAATCCAAAAATAGAATCCCTCCCTTCTTAGTCCTAGGCAAACCCCAAAATAAAGTCCATAGAAATGTCAATCCAAGTTCTTTTTAAGAATAGCACGCAAAAGTGTTCTCAAAGTTCTATTTACAACTTCAGTTTGTCCATCCGTTTGAGGATGACAAGTAGTAGATTACAACAATATTGAGCAAAGTTTAGCCCATAAAGTAATCCAAAAATAGAATCCCTCCCCTTCTTAGTCCTAGGCAACCCCAAAATAAAGTCCATAGAAATGTCAATCCAAGTTCTTTTTAAGAATTAGCACGCAAAAGTGTTCCCAAAGTTTCTATTGACAACTTCAGTTTGTCCATCTGTTTGAGGATGACAAGTAGTAGATTACAACAATATTGAGCAAAGTTTAGCCCATAAAGTAATCCAAAAATAGAATCCCTCCCCTTCTTAGTCCTAGGCAACCCCAAAATAAAGTCCATAGAAATGTCAATCCAAGTTCTTTTTAAGAATAGCACGCAAAAGTGTTCTCAAAGTTCTATTTACAACTTCAGTTTGTCCATCCGTTTGAGGATGACAAGTAGTAGATTACAACAATATTGAGCAAGTTTAGCCCATAAGGTAACCAAAAATAGAATCCCTCCCTTCTTAGTCCTAGGCAACCCCAAAATAAAGTCCATAGAAATCCTCATTGGGACACACTTTTGCGTGATGATCAGGTTAAGGTTTGTTGAGTCATTTATGATTACTTTATGTCAGTCCAAGTTCTTTTAAGAATCACCGCAAAAGTGTTCCCAAAGTATTCTCAAAGTTTCTATTTACAACTTCTTTGTCCCATCCGTTCGAGGATGACAAGTATTAGATTACAACTTTATTGTGCAAAGTTCACCCATAAAGTAATCCATAAATAGAATCCCTCCCCTTCTTAGTCCTAGGCAACCCCAAAATAAGTCATAGAATGTCAGTCCAAGTTCTTTTTTAAGAATAGCACCCAAATGTTCCCAAAGTCTATTGACAACTTCAGTTTGTCCATCTGTTTGAGGATGACAAGTAGTAGATTACAACAATATTGAGCAAAGTTTAGCCATAAAGTATCCAAAAATAGAATCCCTCCCCTTCTTAGTCCTAGACAACCCCAAAATAAAGTCCATAGAAATGTCAATCCAAGTTCTTTTTAAGAATAGCACGCAAAAGTGTTCTCAAAGTTCTATTTACAACTTCAGTTTGTCCATCCGTTTGAGGATGACAAGTAGTAGATTACAACAATATTGAGCAAAGTTTAGCCCATAAAGTAATCCAAAAATAGAATCCCTCCCCCTTCTTAGTCCTAGGCAACCCCAAAATAAAGTCCATAGAAATGTCAATCCAAGTTCTTTTTATGAATAGCACGCAAAAGTGTTCTCAAAGTTCTGTTTACAACTTCAGTTTGTCCATCGTTTGAGGATGACAAGTAGTAGATTACAACAATATTGAGCAAAGTTTAGCCCATAAGGTAATTCAAAACTAGAATCCCCTTCCCTTCTTAGTCCTAGGCAACCCCAAAATAAAGTCCATAGAAATCCTCAATTGGGAACACTTTTGCGTGATGATCAGGTTAAGGTTTGTTGAGTCATTTATGGATTACTTTATGTCAGTCCAAGTTCTTTTAAGAATAGCACGCAAAAGTGTTCCCAAGTATTCTCAAAGTTCTATTTACAACTTCAGTTTGTCCATCCGTTCGAGGATGACAAGTAGTAGATTACAACTTTATTGTGCAAAGTTCAGCCCATAAAGTAATCCATAAATAGAATCCCTCCCCTTCTTAGTCCTAGGCAACCCCAAAATAAAGTCCATAGAAATGTCAGTCCAAGTTCTTTTTAAGAATAGCACGCAAAAGTGTTCCCAAAGTTCTATTGACAACTTCAGTTTGTCCATCTGTTTGAGGATGACAAGTAGTAGATTACAACAATATTGAGCAAAGTTAGCCCATAAAGTAATTCAAAAATAGAAATCCCTCCCTTTCTTAGTCCTAGGCAACCCCAAAATAAAGGTCCATAGAAATGTCAATCCAAGTTCTTTTTAAGAATAGCACGCAAAAGTGTTCTCAAAGTTCTATTTACAACTTCAGTTTGTCCATTCGTTTGAGGATGACAAGTAGTAGATTACAACAATATTGAGCATAAAGTTTAGCCCATAAGGTAATCCATAAATAGAATCCCTCCCCTTCTTAGTCCTAGACAACCCCAAAATAAAGTCCATAGAAATGTCAATCCAAGTTCTTTTAAGAATAGCACGCAAAAGTGTTCCCAAAGTTCTATTTACAACTTCAGTTTGTCCATCCGTTTGAGGATGACAAGTCGTAGATTACAACAATATTGAGCAAAGCTTTAGCCCATAAAGTAATCCAATAAATAGAATCCCTCCCCTTCTTAGTCCTAGGCAACCCCAAAATAAAGTCCATAGAAATGTCAGTCCAAGTTCTTTTTAAGAATAGCACGCAAAAGTGTTCCCAAAGTTCTATTGACAACTTCAGTTTGTCCATCTGTTTGAGGATGACAAGTAGTAGATTACAACAATATTGAGCAAAGTTTAGCCCATAAAGTAATTCAAAAATAGAATCCCTCCCCTTCTTAGTCCTAGGCAACCCCAAATAAAGTCCATAGAAATGTCAGTCCAAGTTCTTTTTAAGAATAGCACGCAAAGTGTTCCCAAAGTTCTATTGACAACTTCAGTTTGTCCATCTGTTTGAGGATGACAAGTAGTAGATTACAACAATATTGAGCAAAGTTTAGCCCATAAAGTAATTCAAAAATAGAATCCCTCCTTCTTAGTCCTAGGCAACCCCAAAATAAAGTCATAGAAATGTCAATCCAAGTTCTTTTTAAGAATAGCACGCAAAAGTGTTCTCAAAGTTCTATTTACAACTTCAGTTTGTCCATTCGTTTGAGGATGACAAGTAGTAGATTACAACAATATTGAGCATAAAGTTTAGCCCATAAGGTAATCCATAAATAGAATCCCTCCCCTTCTTAGTCCTAGACAACCCCAAAATAAAGTCCATAGAAATGTCAATCCAAGTTCTTTTTAAGAATAGCACGCAAAAGTGTTCCCAAAGTTCTATTTACAACTTCAGTTTGTCCATCCGTTTGAGGATGACAAGTAGTAGATTACAACAATATTGAGCAAAGTTTAGCCCATAAAGTAATCCATAAATAGAATCCCTCCCCTTCTTAGTCCTAGGCAACCCCAAAATAAAGTCCATAGAAATGTCAAGTCCAAGTTCTTTTTAAGAATAGCACGCAAAAGTGTTCTCAAAGTTCTATTTACAACTTCAGTTTGTCCATCCGTTTGAGGATGACAAGTAGTAGATTACAACAATATTGAGCAAAGTTTAGCCCATAAAGTAATCCAAAAATAGAATCCCTCCCCTTCTTAGTCCTAGGCAACCCCAAAATAAAGTCCATAGAAATGTCAATCCAAGTTCTTTTTAAGAATAGCACGCAAAAGTGTTCCCAAAGTTCTATTGACAACTTCAGTTTGTCCATCTGTTTGAGGATGACAAGTAGTAGATTACAACAATATGAGCAAGTTTAGCTCATAAGTAATTCAAAAATAGAATCCCTCCCCTTCTAGTCCTAGGCAACCCCAAAATAAAGTCCATAGAAATCCTCAATTGGAACAACTTTTGCGTGATGATCTGGTTAAGGTTTGGTTGAGTCATTATGGATTACTTTTATGTCAGTCCAAGTTCTTTTTAAGCATAGCACGCAAAAGTGTTCCCAAACCGTATTCTCAAAGTTCTATTTACAACTTCAGTTTGTCCATCCGTTCGAGATGACAAGTAGTAGATTACAATCTTTATTGTGCAAAGTTCAGCCATAAAGTAATCCATAAATAGATCCCTCCCCTCTAGTCCTAGGCACCCCCAAACATAAATCCATAGAAATGTCAGTCCAAGTTCTTTTAAGAATAGCACGCAAAAGTGTTCCCAAAGTTCTATGACAACTTCAGTTGGTCCATCTGTTTGAGGATGACAAGTAGTAGATTAAACAATATGAGCAAAGTTTAGCCCATAAAGTAATCCAAAATAGAATCCCTCCCCTTCTTAGTCCTAGACAACCCCAAAATAAAGTCCATAGAAATGTCAATCCAAGTTCTTTTTAAGAATAGCACGCAAAAGTGTTCTCAAAGTTCTATTTACAACTTCAGTTTGTCCATCCGTTTGAGGACGACAAATAGTAGATTACAACAATATTGAGCAAAGTTTAGCCCATAAAGTAATCCAAAAATAGAATCCCTCCCCTTCTTAGTCCTAGGCAACCCCAAAATAAAGTCCATAGAAATGTCAATCCAAGTTCTTTTTATGAATAGCACGCAAAAGTGTTCCCAAAGTTCTGTTGACAACTTCAGTTTGTCCATCTGTTTGAGGATGACAAGTAGTAGATTACAACAATATTGAGCAAAGTTTAGCCCATAAAGTAATTCAAAACTAGAATCCCTTCCCCTTCTTAGTCCTAGGCAACCCCAAAATAAAGTCCATAGAAATCCTCAATTGGGATCTGTCCAATTCAATTCTTTTTAAGAATAGCACGCAAAGTGTTTCTCAAAGTTCTATTTACAACTTCAGTTTGTCCATCCGTTTTAGGATGGACAAGTAGTAGAAGTACAACAATCGTGAGGCATAATTTAGCCCATAAAGTAATCCTATAAATAGAATCCCTCCCCTTCTTAGTCCTAGACAACCCAAAATAAGTCCCATAAAATGTCAATCCAAGTTCTTTTTAAGAATAGCACGCAAAAGTGTTCCCAACTTTCTATTTACAACTTCATTTTGTCCATCCGTTTGAGGAATGACAAGCCGTAGTAGATTACAACAATATTGAGCAAAGTTTAGCCCATAAAGTAATCCAAAAATTAGAATCCCTCCCTTTCTTAGTCCTAGGCAACCCCAAAATAAAGTCCATAGAAATGTCAATCCAAGTTCTTTTTAAGAATAGCACGCAAAAGTGTTCTCAAAGTTCTATTTACAACTTCAGTTTTTCCATTCGTTTGAGGATGACAAGTAGTAGATTACAACAATATTGAGCATAAGTTTAGCCCATAAGGTAATCCATAAATAGAATCCCTCCCCTTCTTAGTCCTAGACAACCCCAAAATAAAGTCCATAGAAATGTCAATCCAAGTTCTTTTAAGAATAGCACGAAAAAGTGTTCCCAAAGTTCTATTTACAACTTCAGTTTGTCCATCCGTTTGAGGATGACAAGTCGTAGATTACTACAATATTGAGCAAACTTTAGCCCATAAAGTAATCCATAAATAGAATCCCTCCCCTTCTTAGTCCTAGGCAACCCCAAAATAAAGTCCATAGAAATGTCAGTCCAAGTTCTTTTTAAGAATAGCACGCAAAAGTGTTCCCAAAGTTCTATTGACAACCTCAGTTTGTCCATCTGTTTGAGGATGACAAGTAGTAGATTACAACAATATTGAGCAAAGTTTAGCCCATAAAGTAATCCAAAAATAGAATCCCTCCCCTTCTTAGTTCCTAGGCAAAACCCATCAAATAAGTGCCATAGAAATGTCAGTCCAAGTTCTTTTAAGATAGCAAGCAAAGTAGAGTGTTCTCAAAGTTCTATTGACAACTTCAGTTTGTCCATCCTGTTTGAGGATGACAGTCGTAGATTACATACACAATATTGAGCAAAGTTTAGCCCATAAAGTAATCCAAAAATAGAAATCCCTTCCCCTTCTTAGTCCTAGGCAAACCCCAAAATAAAGTCCATAGAAATGTCATTCCTAAGATTCTTTTTAAGAATAGCACGCAAAAGTGTTCTCAAAGTTCTATTTACAACTTCAGTTTGTCCATCCGTTGAGGATGACAAGTAGTAGATTACAACATTATTGAGCAAAGTTTAGCCCATAAAGTAATCCATAAATAGAATCCCTCCCCTTCTTAGTCCTAGGCAACCCCAAAATAAAGTCCATAGAAATATCAGTCCAAGTTCTTTTTAAGAATAGCACGAAAAAGTGTTCCCAAAGTTCTATTGACAACTTCAGTTTGTCCATCTGTTTGAGGATGACAAGTAGTAGATTACAACAATATTGAGCAAAGTTTAGCCCATAAAGTAATCCAAAAATAGAATCCCTCCCCTTCTTAGTCCTAGGCAACCCCAAAATAAAGTACATAGAAATGTCAATCCAAGTTCTTTTTAAGAATAGCACGCAAAAGTGTTCTCAAAGTTCTATTTACAACTGCAGTTTGTCCATCCCTTTGAGGATGACAAGTAGTAGATTACAATAATATTTAGCAAAGTTTAGCCCATAAAGTAATCCAAAAATAGAATGCCTCCCCTTCTTAGTCCTAGGCAACCCCAAAATAAAGTGCATAGAAATGTCAATCCAAGTTCTTTTTAAGAATTGCACGCAAAAGTGTTCCCAAAGTTCTATTGACAACTTCAGTTTGTTCATATGTTTGAGGATGACAAGTAGTAGATTACAACAATATTGAGCAAAGTTTAGCCCATAAAGTAATCCAAAAATAGAATCCCTCCCCTTCTTAGTCCTAGGCAACTCCAAATTAAAGTGCATAGAAATGTCAATCCAAGTTCTTTTTAAGAATTGCACGCAAAAGTGTTCCCAAAGTTCTACTGACAACTTCAGTTTGTCCATCTGTTTGAGGATGACAAGTAGTAGATTACAACAATATTGAGCAAAGTTTAGCCCATAAAGTAATCCAAAAATAGAATCCCTCCCCTTCTTAGTCCTAGGCAACCCTAAAATAAAGTCCATAGAAATGTCAATCCAAGTTCTTTTTATGAATAGCACGCAAAAGTGTTCCCAAAGTTCTATTGACAACTTCAGTTTGTCCATCTGTTTGAGGATGGCAAGTAGTAGATTACAACAATATTGAGCAAAGTTTAGCCCATAAAGTAATTCAAAAATCGAATCCCTCCCCTTCTTAGTCCTAGGCAACCCCAAAATAAAGTCCATAGAAATCCTCAATTGGGAACACTTTTGCGTGATGTTCAGGTTAAGGTTTGTTGAGTCATTTATGGATTACTTTATGTCAGTCCAAGTTGTTTTAAGAATAGCACGCAAAAGTGTTCCCAAAGTATTCTCAAAGTTCTATTTACAACTTCAGTTTGTCCATCCGTTCGAGGATGACAAGTAGTAGATTACAACTTTATTGTGCAAAGTTCAGCCCATAAAGTAATCCATAAATAGAATCCCTCCCTTTCTTAGTCCTAGGCAACCCCAAAATAAAGTGCATAGAAATTTCAATCCAAGTTCTTTTAAAAATTGCACGCAAAAGTGTTTTCAAAGTTCTATTGACAACTTCAGTTTGTCCATCTGTTTGAGGATGACAAGTAGTAGATTACAACAATATTGAGCAAAGTTTAGCCCATAAAGTAATTCAAAAATAGAATCCCTCCCCTTCTTAGTCCTAGGCAACCCCAAAATAAAGTCCATAGAAATCCTCAATTGGGAACACTTTTGCGTGATGATCAGGTTAAGGTTTGTTGAGTCATTTATGGATTACTTTATGTCAGTCCAAGTTGTTTTAAGAATAGCACGCAAAAGTGTTCCCAAAGTATTCTCAAAGTTCTATTTACAACTTCAGTTTGTCCATCCGTTCGAGGATGACAAGTAGTAGATTACAACTTTATTGTGCAAAGTTCAGC
The DNA here is from genome assembly GCF_022965805.1 of Primulina eburnea. Taxonomy (NCBI): domain Eukaryota; kingdom Viridiplantae; phylum Streptophyta; class Magnoliopsida; order Lamiales; family Gesneriaceae; genus Primulina; species Primulina eburnea. Next base: position 123,255 of record NW_027331051.1, read on the forward strand.
CCATAAAGTAATCCATAAATAGAATCCCTCCCTTTCTTAGTCCTAGGCAACCCAAAATAAAGTGCATAGAAATTTCAATCCAAGTTCTTTTTAAGAATTGCACGCAAAAGTGTTCCCAAAGTTCTATTGACAACTTCAGTTTGTCCATCTGTTTGAGGATGACAAGTAGTAGATTACAACAATATTGAGCAAAGTTTAGCCCATAAAGTAATTCAAAAATAGAATCCCTCCCCTTCTTAGTCCTAGGCAACCCCAAAATAAAGTCCATAGAAATCCTCAATTGGGAACACTTTTGCGTGATGATCAGGTTAAGGTTTGTTGAGTCATTTATGGATTACTTTATGTCAGTCCAAGTTGTTTTAAGAATAGCACGCAAAAGTGTTCCCAAAGTATTCTCAAAGTTCTATTTACAACTTCAGTTTGTCCATCCGTTCGAGGATGACAAGTAGTAGATTACAACTTTATTGTGCAAAGTTCAGCCCATAAAGTAATCCATAAATAGAATCCCTCCCCTTCTTAGTCCTAAGCAACCCCAAAATAAAGTCCATAGAAATGTCAGTCCAAGTTCTTTTTAAGAATAGCACGCAAAAGTGTTCCCAAAGTTCTATTGACAACTTCAGTTTGTCCATCTGTTTGAGGATGACAAGTAGTAGATTACAACAATATTGAGCAAAGTTTAGCCCATAAAGTAATTCAAAAATAGAATCCCTCCCCTTCTTAGTCCTAGGCTACCCCAAAATAAAGTCCATAGAAATGTCAGTCCAAGTTCTTTTTAAGAATAGCACGCAAAAGTGTTCCCAAAGTTCTATTGAAAACTTCAGTTTGTCCATCTGTTTGAGGATGACAAGTAGTAGATTACAACAATATTGAGCAAAGTTTAGCCCATAAAGTAATTCAAAAATAGAATCCCTCCCCTTCTTAGTCCTAGGCAACCCCAAAATAAAGTCCATAGAAATCCTCAATTGGGAACACTTTTGCGTGATGATCTGGTTAAGGTTTGTTGAGTCATTTATGGATTACTTTATGTCAGTCCAAGTTCTTTTAAGAATAGCACGCAAAAGTGTTCCCAAAGTATTCTCAAAGTTCTATTTACAACTTCAGTTTGTCCATCCGTTCGAGGATGACAAGTAGTAGATTACAACTTTATTGTGCAAAGTTCAGCCCATAAAGTAATCCATAAATAGAATCCCTCCCCTTCTTAGTCCTAGGCAACCCCAAAATAAATCCATAGAAATGTCAGTCCAAGTTCTTTTAAGAATAGCACGCAAAAGTGTTCCCAAAGTTCTATTGACAACTTCAGTTTGTCCATCTGTTTGAGGATGACAAGTAGTAGATTACAACAATATTGAGCAAAGTTTAGCCCATAAAGTAATCCTAAAATAGAATCCCTCCCCTTCTTAGTCCTAGACAACCCCAAAATAAAGTCCATAGAAATGTCAATCCAAGTTCTTTTTAAGAATAGCACGCAAAAGTGTTCTCAAAGTTCTATTTACAACTTCAGTTTGTCCATCCGTTTGAGGACTGACAAATAGTAGATTACAACAATATTGAGCAAAGTTTAGCCCATAAAGTAATCCAAAAATAGAATCCCTCCCCTTCTTAGTCCTAGGCAACCCCAAAATAAAGTCCATAGAAATGTCAATCCAAGTTCTTTTTATGAATAGCACGCAAAAGTGTTCCCAAAGTTCTGTTGACAACTTCAGTTTGTCCATCTGTTTGAGGATGACAAGTAGTAGATTACAACAATATTGAGCAAAGTTTAGCCCATAAAGTAATTCAAAACTAGAATCCCTTCCCTTCTTAGTCCTAGGCAACCCCAAAATAAAGTCCATAGAAATCCTCAATTGGGAACACTTTTGCGTGATGATCAGGTTAAGGTTTGTTGAGTCATTTATGGATTACTTTATGTCAGTCCAAGTTCTTTTAAGAATAGCACGCAAAAGTGTTACCAAAGTATTCTCAAAGTTCTATTTACAACTTCAGTTTGTCCATCCGTTCGAGGATGACAAGTAGTAGATTACAACTTTACTGTGCAAAGTTCAGCCCATAAAGTAATCCATAAATAGAATCCCTCCCCTTCTTAGTCCTAGGCACCCCAAAAATAAAGTCCATAGAAATGTCAGCCCAAGTTCTTTTTAAGAATAGCACGCAAAAGTGTTCCCAAAGTTCTATTGACAACTTCAGTTTGTCCATCTGTTTGAGGATGACAAGTAGTAGATTACAACAATATTGAGCAAAGTTTAGCCCATAAAGTAATTCAAAAATAGAATCCCTCCTTTCTTAGTCCTAGGCAACCCCAAAATAAAGTCCATAGAAATGTCAATCTAAGTTCTTTTTAAGAATAGCACGCAAAAGTGTTCTCAAAGTTCTATTTACAACTTCAGTTTTTCCATTCGTTTGAGGATGACAAGTAGTAGATTACAACAATATTGAGCATAAAGTTTAGCCCATAAGGTAATCCATAAATAGAATCCCTCCCCTTCTTAGTCCTAGACAACCCCAAAATAAAGTCCATAGAAATGTCAATCCAAGTTCTTTTAAGAATAGCACGAAAAAGTGTTCCCAAAGTTCTATTTACAACTTCAGTTTGTCCATCCGTTTGAGGATGACAAGTCGTAGATTACAACAATATTGAGCAAACTTTAGCCCATAAAGTAATCCATAAATAGAATCCCTCCCCTTCTTAGTCCTAGGCAACCCCAAAATAAAGTCCATAGAAATGTCAGTCCAAGTTCTTTTTAAGAATAGCACGCAAAAGTGTTCCCAAAGTTCTATTGACAACCTCAGTTTGTCCATCTGTTTGAGGATGACAAGTAGTAGATTACAACAATATTGAGCAAAGTTTAGCCCATAAAGTAATTCAAAAATAGAATCCATCCCCTTCTTAGTCCTAGGCAACCCCAAAATAAAGTCCATAGAAATGTCAGTCCAAGTTCTTTTTAAGAATAGCACGCAAAAGTGTTCCCAAAGTTCTATTGACAACTTCAGTTTGTCCATCTGTTTGAGGATGACAAGTAGTAGATTACACCAATATTGAGCAAAGTTTAGCCCATAAAGTAATTCAAAAATAGAATCCCTCCCCTTCTTAGTCCTAGGCAACCCCAAAATAAAGTCCATAGAAATCCTCAATTGGGAACACTTTTGCGTGATGATCTGGTTAAGGTTTGTTGAGTCATTTATGGATTACTTTATGTCAGTCCAAGTTCTTTTAAGAATAGCACGCAAAAGTGTTCCCAAAGTATTCTCAAAGTTCTATTTACAACTTCAGTTTGTCCATCCGTTCGAGGATGACAAGTAGTAGATTACAACTTTATTGTGCAAAGTTCAGCCCATAAAGTAATCCATAAATAGAATCCCTCCCCTTCTTAGTCCTAGGCAACCCCAAAATAAATCCATAGAAATGTCAGTCCAAGTTCTTTTTAAGAATAGCACGCAAAAGTGTTCCCAAAGTTCTATTGACAACTTCAGTTTGTCCATCTGTTTGAGGATGACAAGTAGTAGATTACAACAATATTGAGCAAAGTTTAGCCCATAAAGTAATCCTAAAATAGAATCCCTCCCCTTCTTAGTCCTAGACAACCCCAAAATAAAGTCCATAGAAATGTCAATCCAAGTTCTTTTTAAGAATAGCACGCAAAAGTGTTCTCAAAGTTCTATTTACAACTTCAGTTTGTCCATCCGTTTGAGGACGACAAATAGTAGATTACAACAATATTGAGCAAAGTTTAGCCCATAAAGTAATCCAAAAATAGAATCCCTCCCCTTCTTAGTCCTAGGCAACCCCAAAATAAAGTCCATAGAAATGTCAATCCAAGTTCTTTTTATGAATAGCACGCAAAAGTGTTCCCAAAGTTCTGTTGACAACTTCAGTTTGTCCATCTGTTTGAGGATGACAAGTAGTAGATTACAACAATATTGAGCAAAGTTTAGCCCATAAAGTAATTCAAAACTAGAATCCCTTCCCTTCTTAGTCCTAGGCAACCCCAAAATAAAGTCCATAGAAATCCTCAATTGGGAACACTTTTGCGTGATGATCAGGTTAAGGTTTGTTGAGTCATTTATGGATTACTTTATGTCAGTCCAAGTTCTTTTAAGAATAGCACGCAAAAGTGTTACCAAAGTATTCTCAAAGTTCTATTTACAACTTCAGTTTGTCCATCCGTTCGAGGATGACAAGTAGTAGATTACAACTTTACTGTGCAAAGTTCAGCCCATAAAGTAATCCATAAATAGAATCCCTCCCCTTCTTAGTCCTAGGCACCCCAAAAATAAAGTCCATAGAAATGTCAGCCCAAGTTCTTTTTAAGAATAGCACGCAAAAGTGTTCCCAAAGTTCTATTGACAACTTCAGTTTGTCCATCTGTTTGAGGATGACAAGTAGTAGATTACAACAATATTGAGCAAAGTTTAGCCCATAAAGTAATTCAAAAATAGAATCCCTCCTTTCTTAGTCCTAGGCAACCCCAAAATAAAGTCCATAGAAATGTCAATCTAAGTTCTTTTTAAGAATAGCACGCAAAAGTGTTCTCAAAGTTCTATTTACAACTTCAGTTTTTCCATTCGTTTGAGGATGACAAGTAGTAGATTACAACAATATTGAGCATAAAGTTTAGCCCATAAGGTAATCCATAAATAGAATCCCTCCCCTTCTTAGTCCTAGACAACCCCAAAATAAAGTCCATAGAAATGTCAATCCAAGTTCTTTTAAGAATAGCACGAAAAAGTGTTCCCAAAGTTCTATTTACAACTTCAGTTTGTCCATCCGTTTGAGGATGACAAGTCGTAGATTACAACAATATTGAGCAAACTTTAGCCCATAAAGTAATCCATAAATAGAATCCCTCCCCTTCTTAGTCCTAGGCAACCCCAAAATAAAGTCCATAGAAATGTCAGTCCAAGTTCTTTTTAAGAATAGCACGCAAAAGTGTTCCCAAAGTTCTATTGACAACCTCAGTTTGTCCATCTGTTTGAGGATGACAAGTAGTAGATTACAACAATATTGAGCAAAGTTTAGCCCATAAAGTAATTCAAAAATAGAATCCATCCCCTTCTTAGTCCTAGGCAACCCCAAAATAAAGTCCATAGAAATGTCAGTCCAAGTTCTTTTTAAGAATAGCACGCAAAAGTGTTCCCAAAGTTCTATTGACAACTTCAGTTTGTCCATCTGTTTGAGGATGACAAGTAGTAGATTACAACAATATTGAGCAAAGTTTAGCCCATAAAGTAATTCAAAAATAGAATCCCTCCCCTTCTTAGTCCTAGGCAACCCCAAAATAAAGTCCATAGAAATCCTCAATTGGGAACACTTTTGCGTGATGATCTGGTTAAGGTTTGTTGAGTCATTTATGGATTACTTTATGTCAGTCCAAGTTCTTTTAAGAATAGCACGCAAAAGTGTTCCCAAAGTATTCTCAAAGTTCTATTTACAACTTCAGTTTGTCCATCCGTTCGAGGATGACAAGTAGTAGATTACAACTTTATTGTGCAAAGTTCAGCCCATAAAGTAATCCATAAATAGAATCCCTCCCCTTCTTAGTCCTAGGCAACCCCAAAATAAAGTCCATAGAAATATCAGTCCAAGTTCTTTTTAAGAATAGCACGAAAAAGTGTTCCCAAAGTTCTATTGACAACTTCAGTTTGTCCATCTGTTTGAGGATGACAAGTAGTAGATTACAACAATATTGAGCAAAGTTTAGCCCATAAAGTAATCCAAAAATAGAATCCCTCCCCTTCTTAGTCCTAGGCAACCCCAAAATAAAGTACATAGAAATGTCAATCCAAGTTCTTTTTAAGAATAGCACGCAAAAGTGTTCTCAAAGTTCTATTTACAACTGCAGTTTGTCCATCCCTTTGAGGATGACAAGTAGTAGATTACAATAATATTGAGCAAAGTTTAGCCCATAAAGTAATCCAAAAATAGAATGCCTCCCCTTCTTAGTCCTAGGCAACCCCAAAATAAAGTGCATAGAAATGTCAATCCAAGTTCTTTTTAAGAATTGCACGCAAAAGTGTTCCCAAAGTTCTATTGACAACTTCAGTTTGTTCATATGTTTGAGGATGACAAGTAGTAGATTACAACAATATTGAGCAAAGTTTAGCCCATAAAGTAATCCAAAAATAGAATCCCTCCCCTTCTTAGTCCTAGGCAACTCCAAATTAAAGTGCATAGAAATGTCAATCCAAGTTCTTTTTAAGAATTGCACGCAAAAGTGTTCCCAAAGTTCTACTGACAACTTCAGTTTGTCCATCTGTTTGAGGATGACAAGTAGTAGATTACAACAATATTGAGCAAAGTTTAGCCCATAAAGTAATCCAAAAATAGAATCCCTCCCCTTCTTAGTCCTAGGCAACCCTAAAATAAAGTCCATAGAAATGTCAATCCAAGTTCTTTTTATGAATAGCACGCAAAAGTGTTCCCAAAGTTCTATTGACAACTTCAGTTTGTCCATCTGTTTGAGGATGGCAAGTAGTAGATTACAACAATATTGAGCAAAGTTTAGCCCATAAAGTAATTCAAAAATCGAATCCCTCCCCTTCTTAGTCCTAGGCAACCCCAAAATAAAGTCCATAGAAATCCTCAATTGGGAACACTTTTGCGTGATGTTCAGGTTAAGGTTTGTTGAGTCATTTATGGATTACTTTATGTCAGTCCAAGTTGTTTTAAGAATAGCACGCAAAAGTGTTCCCAAAGTATTCTCAAAGTTCTATTTACAACTTCAGTTTGTCCATCCGTTCGAGGATGACAAGTAGTAGATTAAAACTTTATTGTGCAAAGTTCAGCCCATAAAGTAATCCATAAATAGAATCCCTCCCTTTCTTAGTCCTAGGCAACCCCAAAATAAAGTGCATAGAAATTTCAATCCAAGTTCTTTTTAAAAATTGCACGCAAAAGTGTTCCCAAAGTTCTATTGACAACTTCAGTTTGTCCATCTGTTTGAGGATGACAAGTAGTAGATTACAACAATATTGAGCAAAGTTTAGCCCATAAAGTAATTCAAAAATAGAATCCCTCCCCTTCTTAGTCCTAGGCAACCCCAAAATAAAGTCCATAGAAATCCTCAATTGGGAACACTTTTGCGTGATGATCAGGTTAAGGTTTGTTGAGTCATTTATGGATTACTTTATGTCAGTCCAAGTTGTTTTAAGAATAGCACGCAAAAGTGTTCCCAAAGTATTCTCAAAGTTCTATTTACAACTTCAGTTTGTCCATCCGTTCGAGGATGACAAGTAGTAGATTACAACTTTATTGTGCAAAGTTCAGCCCATAAAGTAATCCATAAATAGAATCCCTCCCTTTCTTAGTCCTAGGCAACCCAAAAATAAAGTGCATAGAAATTTCAATCCAAGTTCTTTTTAAGAATTGCACGCAAAAGTGTTCCCAAAGTTCTATTGACAACTTCAGTTTGTCCATCTGTTTGAGGATGACAAGTAGTAGATTACAACAATATTGAGCAAAGTTTAGCCCATAAAGTAATTCAAAAATAGAATCCCTCCCCTTCTTAGTCCTAGGCAACCCCAAAATAAAGTCCATAGAAATCCTCAATTGGGAACACTTTTGCGTGATGATCAGGTTAAGGTTTGTTGAGTCATTTATGGATTACTTTATGTCAGTCCAAGTTGTTTTAAGAATAGCACGCAAAAGTGTTCCCAAAGTATTCTCAAAGTTCTATTTACAACTTCAGTTTGTCCATCCGTTCGAGGATGACAAGTAGTAGATTACAACTTTATTGTGCAAAGTTCAGCCCATAAAGTAATCCATAAATAGAATCCCTCCCTTTCTTAGTCCTAAGCAACCCCAAAATAAAGTCCATAGAAATGTCAGTCCAAGTTCTTTTTAAGAATAGCACGCAAAAGTGTTCCCAAAGTTCTATTGACAACTTCAGTTTGTCCATCTGTTTGAGGATGACAAGTAGTAGATTACAACAATATTGAGCAAAGTTTAGCCCATAAAGTAATTCAAAAATAGAATCCCTCCTTTCTTAGTCCTAGGCAACCCCAAAATAAAGTCCATAGAAATGTCAATCCAAGTTCTTTTTAAGAATAGCACGCAAAAGTGTTCTCAAAGTTCTATTTACAACTTCAGTTTGTCCATTCGTTTGAGGATGACAAGTAGTAGATTACAACAATATTGAGCATAAAGTTTAGCCCATAAGGTAATCCATAAATAGAATCCCTCCCCTTCTTAGTCCTAGACAACCCCAAAATAAAGTCCATAGAAATGTCAATCCAAGTTCTTTTAAGAATAGCACGAAAAAGTGTTCCCAAAGTTCTATTTACAACTTCAGTTTGTCCATCCGTTTGAGGATGACAAGTCGTAGATTACAACAATATTGAGCAAACTTTAGCCCATAAAGTAATCCATAAATAGAATCCCTCCCCTTCTTAGTCCTAGGCAACCCCAAAATAAAGTCCATAGAAATGTCAGTCCAAGTTCTTTTTAAGAATAGCACGCAAAAGTGTTCCCAAAGTTCTATTGACAACCTCAGTTTGTCCATCTGTTTGAGGATGACAAGTAGTAGATTACAACAATATTGAGCAAAGTTTAGCCCATAAAGTAATTCAAAAATAGAATCCCTCCCCTTCTTAGTCCTAGGCAACCCCAAAATAAAGTCCATAGAAATGTCAGTCAAAGTTCTTTTTAAGAATAGCACGCAAAAGTGTTCCCAAAGTTCTATTGACAACTTCAGTTTGTCCATCTGTTTGAGGATGACAAGTAGTAGATTACAACAATATTGAGCAAAGTTTAGCCCATAAAGTAATTCAAAAATAGAATCCCTCCCCTTCTTAGTCCTAGGCAACCCCAAAATAAAGTCCATAGAAATCCTCAATTGGGAACACTTTTGCGTGATGATCTGGTTAAGGTTTGTTGAGTCATTTATGGATTACTTTATGTCAGTCCAAGTTGTTTTAAGAATAGCACGCAAAAGTGTTCCCAAAGTATTCTCAAAGTTCTATTTACAACTTCAGTTTGTCCATCCGTTCGAGGATGACAAGTAGTAGATTACAACTTTATTGTGCAAAGTTCAGCCCATAAAGTAATCCATAAATAGAATCCCTCCCCTTCTTAGTCCTAGGCAACCCCAAAATAAAGTCCATAGAAATGTCAGTCCAAGTTCTTTTTAAGAATAGCACGCAAAAGTGTTCCCAAAGTTCTATTGACAACTTCAGTTTGTCCATCTGTTTGAGGATGACAAGTAGTAGATTACAACAATATTGAGCAAAGTTTAGCCCATAAAGTAATCCAAAAATAGAATCCCTCCCCTTCTTAGTCCTAGACAACCCCAAAATAAAGTCCATAGAAATGTCAATCCAAGTTCTTTTTAAGAATAGCACGCAAAAGTGTTCTCAAAGTTCTATTTACAACTTCAGTTTGTCCATCCGTTTGAGGATGACAAATAGTAGATTACAACAATATTGAGCAAAGTTTAGCCCATAAAGTAATCCAAAAATAGAATCCCTCCCCTTCTTAGTCCTAGGCAACCCCAAAATAAAGTCCATAGAAATGTCAATCCAAGTTCTTTTTATGAATAGCACGCAAAAGTGTTCCCAAAGTTCTGTTGACAACTTCAGTTTGTCCATCTGTTTGAGGATGACAAGTAGTAGATTACAACAATATTGAGCAAAGTTTAGCCCATAAAGTAATTCAAAACTAGAATCCCTTCCCTTCTTAGTCCTAGGCAACCCCAAAATAAAGTCCATAGAAATCCTCAATTGGGAACACTTTTGCGTGATGATCAGGTTAAGGTTTGTTGAGTCATTTATGGATTACTTTATGTCAGTCCAAGTTCTTTTAAGAATAGCACGCAAAAGTGTTACCAAAGTATTCTCAAAGTTCTATTTACAACTTCAGTTTGTCCATCCGTTCGAGGATGACAAGTAGTAGATTACAACTTTATTGTGCAAAGTTCAGCCCATAAAGTAATCCATAAATAGAATCCCTCCCCTTCTTAGTCCTAGGCACCCCAAAAATAAAGTCCATAGAAATGTCAGTCCAAGTTCTTTTTAAGAATAGCACGCAAAAGTGTTCCCAAAGTTCTATTGACAACTTCAGTTTGTCCATCTGTTTGAGGATGACAAGTAGTAGATTACAACAATATTGAGCAAAGTTTAGCCCATAAAGTAATTCAAAAATAGAATCCCTCCTTTCTTAGTCCTAGGCAACCCCAAAATAAAGTCCATAGAAATGTCAATCCAAGTTCTTTTTAAGAATAGCACGCAAAAGTGTTCTCAAAGTTCTATTTACAACTTCAGTTTTTCCATTCGTTTGAGGATGACAAGTAGTAGATTACAACAATATTGAGCATAAAGTTTAGCCCATAAGGTAATCCATAAATAGAATCCCTCCCCTTCTTAGTCCTAGACAACCCCAAAATAAAGTCCATAGAAATGTCAATCCAAGTTCTTTTAAGAATAGCACGAAAAAGTGTTCCCAAAGTTCTATTTACAACTTCAGTTTGTCCATCCGTTTGAGGATGACAAGTCGTAGATTACAACAATATTGAGCAAACTTTAGCCCATAAAGTAATCCATAAATAGAATCCCTCCCCTTCTTAGTCCTAGGCAACCCCAAAATAAAGTCCATAGAAATGTCAGTCCAAGTTCTTTTTAAGAATAGCACGCAAAAGTGTTCCCAAAGTTCTATTGACAACCTCAGTTTGTCCATCTGTTTGAGGATGACAAGTAGTAGATTACAACAATATTGAGCAAAGTTTAGCCCATAAAGTAATTCAAAAATAGAATCCCTCCCCTTCTTAGTCCTAGGCAACCCCAAAATAAAGTCCATAGAAATGTCAGTCCAAGTTCTTTTTAAGAATAGCACGCAAAAGTGTTCCCAAAGTTCTATTGACAACTTCAGTTTGTCCATCTGTTTGAGGATGACAAGTAGTAGATTACAACAATATTGAGCAAAGTTTAGCCCATAAAGTAATTCAAAAATATAATCCCTCCCCTTCTTAGTCCTAGGCAACCCCAAAATAAAGTCCATAGAAATCCTCAATTGGGAACACTTTTGCGTGATGATCTGGTTAAGGTTTGTTGAGTCATTTATGGATTACTTTATGTCAGTCCAAGTTCTTTTAAGAATAGCACGCAAAAGTGTTCCCAAAGTATTCTCAAAGTTCTATTTACAACTTCAGTTTGTCCATCCGTTCGAGGATGACAAGTAGTAGATTACAACTTTATTGTGCAAAGTTTAGCCCATAAAGTAATCCATAAATAGAATCCCTCCCCTTCTTAGTCCTAGGCAACCCCAAAATAAAGTCCATAGAAATATCAGTCCAAGTTCTTTTTAAGAATAGCACGCAAAAGTGTTCCCAAAGTTCTATTGACAACTTCAGTTTGTCCATCTGTTTGAGGATGACAAGTAGTAGATTACAACAATATTGAGCAAAGTTTAGCCCATAAAGTAATCCAAAAATAGAATCCCTCCCCTTCTTAGTCCTAGGCAACCCCAAAATAAAGTCCATAGAAATGTCAATCCAAGTTCTTTTTAAGAATAGCACGCAAAAGTGTTCTCAAAGTTCTATTTACAACTGCAGTTTGTCCATCCCTTTGAGGATGACAAGTAGTAGATTACAATAATATTGAGCAAAGTTTAGCCCATAAAGTAATCCAAAAATAGAATGCCTCCCCTTCTTAGTCCTAGGCAACCCCAAAATAAAGTGCATAGAAATGTCAATCCAAGTTCTTTTTAAGAATTGCACGCAAAAGTGTTCCCAAAGTTCTATTGACAACTTCAGTTTGTTCATATGTTTGAGGATGACAAGTAGTAGATTACAACAATATTGAGCAAAGTTTAGCCCATAAAGTAATCCAAAAATAGAATCCCTCCCCTTCTTAGTCCTAGGCAACTCCAAATTAAAGTGCATAGAAATGTCAATCCAAGTTCTTTTTAAGAATTGCACGCAAAAGTGTTCCCAAAGTTCTACTGACAACTTCAGTTTGTCCATCTGTTTGAGGATGACAAGTAGTAGATTACAACAATATTGAGCAAAGTTTAGCCCATAAAGTAATCCAAAAATAGAATCCCTCCCCTTCTTAGTCCTAGGCAACCCTAAAATAAAGTCCATAGAAATGTCAATCCAAGTTCTTTTTATGAATAGCACGCAAAAGTGTTCCCAAAGTTCTATTGACAACTTCAGTTTGTCCATCTGTTTGAGGATGGCAAGTAGTAGATTACAACAATATTGAGCAAAGTTTAGCCCATAAAGTAATTCAAAAATCGAATCCCTCCCCTTCTTAGTCCTAGGCAACCCCAAAATAAAGTCCATAGAAATCCTCAATTGGGAACACTTTTGCGTGATGTTCAGGTTAAGGTTTGTTGAGTCATTTATGGATTACTTTATGTCAGTCCAAGTTGTTTTAAGAATAGCACGCAAAAGTGTTCCCAAAGTATTCTCAAAGTTCTATTTACAACTTCAGTTTGTCCATCCGTTCGAGGATGACAAGTAGTAGATTACAACTTTATTGTGCAAAGTTCAGCCCATAAAGTAATCCATAAATAGAATCCCTCCCTTTCTTAGTCCTAGGCAACCCCAAAATAAAGTGCATAGAAATTTCAATCCAAGTTCTTTTTAAAAATTGCACGCAAAAGTGTTCCCAAAGTTCTATTGACAACTTCAGTTTGTCCATCTGTTTGAGGATGACAAGTAGTAGATTACAACAATATTGAGCAAAGTTTAGCCCATAAAGTAATTCAAAAATAGAATCCCTCCCCTTCTTAGTCCTAGGCAACCCCAAAATAAAGTCCATAGAAATCCTCAATTGGGAACACTTTTGCGTGATGATCAGGTTAAGGTTTGTTGAGTCATTTATGGATTACTTTATGTCAGTCCAAGTTGTTTTAAGAATAGCACGCAAAAGTGTTCCCAAAGTATTCTCAAAGTTCTATTTACAACTTCAGTTTGTCCATCCGTTCGAGGATGACAAGTAGTAGATTACAACTTTATTGTGCAAAGTTCAGCCCATAAAGTAATCCATAAATAGAATCCCTCCCTTTCTTAGTCCTAGGCAACCCAAAAATAAAGTGCATAGAAATTTCAATCCAAGTTCTTTTTAAGAATTGCACGCAAAAGTGTTCCCAAAGTTCTATTGACAACTTCAGTTTGTCCATCTGTTTGAGGATGACAAGTAGTAGATTACAACAATATTGAGCAAAGTTTAGCCCATAAAGTAATTCAAAAATAGAATCCCTCCCCTTCTTAGTCCTAGGCAACCCCAAAATAAAGTCCATAGAAATCCTCAATTGGGAACACTTTTGCGTGATGATCAGGTTAAGGTTTGTTGAGTCATTTATGGATTACTTTATGTCAGTCCAAGTTGTTTTAAGAATAGCACGCAAAAGTGTTCCCAAAGTATTCTCAAAGTTCTATTTACAACTTCAGTTTGTCCATCCGTTCGAGGATGACAAGTAGTAGATTACAACTTTATTGTGCAAAGTTCAGCCCATAAAGTAATCCATAAATAGAATCCCTCCCTTTCTTAGTCCTAAGCAACCCCAAAATAAAGTCCATAGAAATGTCAGTCCAAGTTCTTTTTAAGAATAGCACGCAAAAGTGTTCCCAAAGTTCTATTGACAACTTCAGTTTGTCCATCTGTTTGAGGATGACAAGTAGTAGATTACAACAATATTGAGCAAAGTTTAGCCCATAAAGTAATCCAAAAATAGAATCCCTCCCCTTCTTAGTCCTAGGCAACCCCAAAATAAAGTCCATAGAAATGTCAATTCAAGTTCTTTTTAAGAATAGCACGCAAAAGTGTTCTCAAAGTTCTATTTACAACTTCAGTTTGTCCATCCCTTTGAGGATGACAAGTAGTAGATTACAACAATATTGAGCAAAGTTTAGCCCATAAAGTAATCCAAAAATAGAATCCCTCCCCTTCTTAGTCCTAGGCAACCCCAAAATAAAGTGCATAGAAATGTCAATCCAAGTTCTTTTTAAGAATAGCACGCAAAAGTGTTCCCAAAGTTCAATTGACAACTTCAGTTTGTCCATCCGTTTGAGGATGACAAGTAGTAGATTACAACAATATTGAGAAAAGTTTAGCCCATAAAGTAATCCAAAAATTGAATCACTCACCTTCTTAGTCCTAGGCAACCCCAAAATAAAGTCCATAGAAATTTCGAAGTTCTTTTTAAGAATAGCACGCAAAAGTGTTCTCAAAGTTCTATTTACAACTTCAGTTTGTCCATCCGTTTGAGGATGACAAGTAGTAGATTACAACAATATTGAGCAAAGTTTAGCCCATAAAGTAATCCAAAAATAGAATCCCTCCCCTTCTTAGTCCTAGTCAACCCCAAAATAATGTCCATAGAAATGTCAATCCAAGTTCTTTTTAAGAACAGCACGCAAAAGTGTTCCCAAAGTTCTATTGACAACTTCAGTTTGTCCATCTGTTTGAGGATGACAAGTAGTAGATTACAACAATATTGAGCAAAGTTTAGCCCATAAAGTAATCCAAAAATAGAATCCCTCCCCTTCTTAGTCCTAGGCAACCCCAAAATAAAGTCCATAGAAATGTCAATCCAAGTTCTTTTTAAGAATAGCACGCAAAAGTGTTCTCAAAGTTCTATTTACAACTTCAGTTTGTCCATCCCTTTGAGGATGACAAGTAGTAGATTACAACAATATTGAGCAAAGTTTAGCCCATAAAGTAATCCAAAAATAGAATCCCTCCCCTTCTTAGTCCTAGGCAACCCCAAAATAAAGTGCATAGAAATGTCAATCCAAGTTCTTTTTAAGAATAGCACGCAAAAGTGTTCCCAAAGTTCAATTGACAACTTCAGTTTGTCCATCCGTTTGAGGATGACAAGTAGTAGATTACAACAATATTGAGAAAAGTTTAGCCCATAAAGTAATCCAAAAATTGAATCACTCACCTTCTTAGTCCTAGGCAACCCCAAAATAAAGTCCATAGAAATTTCGAAGTTCTTTTTAAGAATAGCACGCAAAAGTGTTCTCAAAGTTCTATTTACAACTTCAGTTTGTCCATCCGTTCGAGGATGACAAGTAGTAGATTACAACAATATTGAGCAAAGTTTAGCCCATAAAGTAATCCAAAAATAGAATCCCTCCCCTTCTTAGTCCTAGGCAACCCCAAAATAATGTCCATAGAAATGTCAATCCAAGTTCTTTTTAAGAACAGCATGCAAAAGTGTTCCCAAAGTTCTATTGACAACTTCAGTTTGTCCATCTGTTTGAGGATGACAAGTAGTAGATTACAACAATATTGAGTAAAGTTTAGCCCATAAAGTAATCCAAAATAGAATCCCTCCCCTTCTTAGTCCTAGGCAACCCCAAAATAAAGTCCATAGAAATGTCAATCCAAGTTCTTTTAAGAATAGCACGCAAAAGTGTTCTCAAAGTTCTATTTACAACTTCAGTTTGTCCATCCCTTTGAGGATGACAAGTAGTAGATTACAACAATATTGAGCAAAGTTTAGCCCATAAAGTAATCCAAAAATAGAATCCCTCCCCTTCTTAGTCCTAGGCAACCCCAAATAAAGTGCATAGAAATGTCAATCCAAGTTCTTTTTAAGAATAGCACGCAAAAGTGTTCCCAAAGTTCTATTGACAACTTCAGTTTGTCCATCTGTTTGAGGATGACAAGTAGTAGATTACAACAATATTGAGCAAAGTTTAGCCCATAAAGTAATCCAAAAATAGAATCCCTCCCCTTCTTAGTCCTAGGCAACCCCAAAATAAAGTCCATAGAATTTCGAAGGTGGTATTTTAAGAATAGCACGCAAAAGTGTTCTCAAAGTTATATTACAACTTCAGTTTGTCCATCCGTTTGAGGACTGACAAGTAGTAGATTACAACAATATTGAGCAAAGTTTACACCCCATAAAGTAATGCCAAAAATAGAATCCCTCCCCTTCTTAGTCCCTAGGACACCCCAAAATAATGTCCATAGAAATATCAATCCAAGTTCTTTTTAAAAACAGCACGCAAAAGTGTTCCCAAAGTTCTATTGACAACTTCAGTTGTCCATCTGTTTGAGGTGACAGTAGTAGATTACAACAATATTGAGCAAAGTTTAGCCCATAAAGTAATCCAAAATAGAATCCCTCCCCTTCTTAGTTCCTAGGCAACCCAAAATAAAGTCATAGAAATCCTCAATTGGGAACACCTTTTGCGTGACGATCACGTTAAGGTTTGTTGAGTCATTTTGGATTACTTTATGTCAGTCCAAGTTGTTTTAAGAATAGCACGCAAAAGTGTTCCCAAAGTATTCTCAAAGTTCTATTTACAACTTCAGTTTGTCCATCCGTTCGAGGATGACAAGTAGTAGATTACAACTTTATTGTGCAAAGTTCAGCCCATAAAGTAATCCATAAATAGAATCCCTCCCCTTCTTTGTCCTAAGCAACCCCAAAATAAAGTCCACATAAATGTCAGTCCAAGTTCTTTTTAAGAATAGCACGCAAAAGTGTTCCCAAAGTTCTATTGACAACTTCAGTTTGTCCATCTGTTTGAGGATGACAAGTAGTAGATTACAACAATATTGAGCAAAGTTTAGCCCATAAAGTAATCCAAAAATAGAATCCCTCCCCTTCTTAGTCCTAGGCAACCCCAAAATAAAGTCCATAGAAATGTCAATTCAAGTTCTTTTTAAGAATAGCACGCAAAAGTGTTCTCAAAGTTCTATTTACAACTTCAGTTTGTCCATCCCTTTGAGGATGACAAGTAGTAGATTACAACAATATTGAGCAAAGTTTAGCCCATAAAGTAATCCAAAAATAGAATCCCTCCACTTCTTAGTCCTAGGCAACCCCAAAATAAAGTGCATAGAAATGTCAATCCAAGTTCTTTTTAAGAATAGCACGCAAAAGTGTTCCCAAAGTTCAATTGACAACTTCAGTTTGTCCATCCGTTTGAGGATGACAAGTAGTAGATTACAACAATATTGAGAAAAGTTTAGCCCATAAAGTAATCCAAAAATTGAATCACTCACCTTCTTAGTCCTAGGCAACCCCAAAATAAAGTCCATAGAAATTTCGAAGTTCTTTTTAAGAATAGCACGCAAAAGTGTTCTCAAAGTTCTATTTACAACTTCAGTTTGTCCATCCGTTTGAGGATGACAAGTAGTAGATTACAACAATATTGAGCAAAGTTTAGCCCATAAAGTAATCCAAAAATAGAATCCCTCCCCTTCTTAGTCCTAGGCAACCCCAAAATAATGTCCATAGAAATGTCAATCCAAGTTCTTTTTAAGAACAGCACGCAAAAGTGTTCCCAAAGTTCTATAGACAACTTCAGTTTGTCCATCTGTTTGAGGATGACAAGTAGTAGATTACAACAATATTGAGCAAAGTTTAGCCCATAAAGTAATCCAAAAATAGAATCCCTCCCCTTCTTAGTCCTAGGCAACCCCAAAATAAAGTCCATAGAAATGTCAATCCAAGTTCTTTTTAAGAATAGCACGCAAAAGTGTTCTCAAAGTTCTATTTACAACTTCAATTTGTCCATCCCTTTGAGGATGACAAGTAGTAGATTACAACAATATTGAGCAAAGTTTAGCCCATAAAGTAATCCAAAAATAGAATCCCTCCCCTTCTTAGTCCTAGGCAACCCCAAAATAAAGTGCATAGAAATGTCAATCCAAGTTCTTTTTAAGAATTGCACGCAAAAGTGTTCCCAAAGTTCTATTGACAACTTCAGTTTGTCCATCTGTTTGAGGATGAAAAGTAGTAGATTACAACAATATTGAGAAAAGTTTAGCCCATAAAGTAATTCAAAAATAGAATCCTCCCCTTCTTAGTCCTAGGCAACCCCAAAATAAAGTCCATAGAAATCCTCAATTGGGAACACTTTTGCGTGATGATCAGGTTAAGGTTTGTTGAGTCATTTATGGATTACTTTATGTCAGTCCAAGTTGTTTTAAGAATAGCACGCAAAAGTGTTCCCAAAGTATTCTCAAAGTTCTATTTACAACTTCAGTTTGTCCATCCGTTCGAGGATGACAAGTAGTAGATTACAACTTTATTGTGCAAAGTTCAGCCCATAAAGTAATCCATAAATAGAATCCCTCCCTTTCTTAGTCCTAGGCAACCCCAAAATAAAGTGCATAGAAATTTCAATCCAAGTTCTTTTTAAGAATTGCACGCAAAAGTGTTCCAAAAGTTCTATTGACAACTTCAGTTTGTCCATCTGTTTGAGGATGACAAGTAGTATATTACAACAATATTGAGCAAAGTTTAGCCCATAAAGTAATTCAAAAGTAGAATCCCTCCCCTTCTTAGTCCTAGGCAACCCCAAAATAAAGTCCATAGAAATCCTCAATTGGGAACACTTTTGCGTGATGATCAGGTTAAGGTTTGTTGAGTCATTTATGGATTACTTTATGTCAGTCCAAGTTGTTTTAAGAATAGCACGCAAAAGTGTTCCCAAAGTATTCTCAAAGTTCTATTTACAACTTCAGTTTGTCCATCCGTTCGAGGATGACAAGTAGTAGATTACAACTTTATTGTGCAAAGTTCAGCCCATAAAGTAATCCATAAATAGAATCCCTCCCCTTCTTAGTCCTAAGCAACCCCAAAATAAAGTCCATAGAAATGTCAGTCCAAGTTCTTTTTAAGAATAGCACGCAAAAGTGTTCCCAAAGTTCTATTGACAACTTCAGTTTGTCCATCTGTTTGAGGATGACAAGTAGTAGATTACAACAATATTGAGCAAAGTTTAGCCCATAAAGTAATCCAAAAATAAATCCCTCCCCTTCTTAGTCCTAGGCAACCCCAAAATAAAGTCCATAGAAATGTCAATTCAAGTTCTTTTTAAGAATAGCACGCAAAAGTGTTCTCAAAGTTCTATTTACAACTTCAGTTTGTCCATCCCTTTGAGGATGACAAGTAGTAGATTACAACAATATTGAGCAAAGTTTAGCCCATAAAGTAATCCAAAAATAGAATCCCTCCCCTTCTTAGTCCTAGGCAACCCCAAAATAAAGTACATAGAAATGTCAATCCAAGTTCTTTTTAAGAATAGCACGCAAAAGTGTTCCCAAAGTTCTATTGACAACTTCAGTTTGTCCATCCGTTTGAGGATGACAAGTAGTAGATTACAACTTTATTGTGCAAAGTTTAGCCCATAAAGTAATCCATAAATAGAATCTCTCCCCTTCTTAGTCCTAGGCAACCCCAAAATAAAGTCCATAGAAATGTCAATCCAAGTTCTTTTTAAGAATAGCAAGCAAAAGTGTTCCCAAAGTTCTATTAACAACTTCAGTTTGTCCATCCGTTTGAGGATGACAAGTAGTAGATTACAACAATATTGAGCAAAGTTTAGCCCATAAAGTAATCCAAAAATAGAATCACTCACCTTCTTAGTCCTAGGCAACCCCAAAATAAAGTCCATAGAAATTTCGAAGTTCTTTTTAAGAATAGCACGCAAAAGTGTTCTCAAAGTTCTATTTACAACTTCAGTTTGTCCATCCGTTTGAGGATGACAAGTAGTAGATTACAACAATATTGAGCAAAGTTTAACCCATAAAGTAATCCAAAAATAAAATCCCTCCCCTTCTTAGTCCTAGGCAACCCCAAAATAAAGTCCATAGAAATGTCAGTCCAAGTTGTTTTTAAAAATAGCACGCAAAAGTGTTCTCAAAGTTCTATTTAAAAGTGTTCCCAAAGTTCTATTGACAACTTCAGTTTGTCCATCTGTTTGAGGATGACAAGTAGTAGATTACAACAATATTGAGCAAAGTTTAGCCCATAAAGTAATCCAAAAATAGAATCCCTCCCCTTCTTAGTCCTAGGCAACCCCAAAATAAAGTCCATAGAAATGTCAATCCAAGTTCTTTTTAAGAATAGCACGCAAAAGTGTTCTCAAAGTTCTATTTACCACTTCAATTTGTCCATCCCTTTGAGGATGACAAGTAGTAGATTACAACAATATTGAGCAAAGTTTAGCCCATAAAGTAATCCAAAAATAGAATCCCTCCCCTTCTTAGTCCTAGGCAACCCCAAAATAATGTGCATAGAAATGTCAATCCAAGTTCTTTTTAAGAATTGCACGCAAAAGTGTTCCCAAAGTTCTATTGACAACTTCAGTTTGTCCATCTGTTTGAGGATGAAAAGTAGTAGATTACAACAATATTGAGAAAAGTTTAGCCCATAAAGTAATTCAAAAATAGAATCCTTCCCCTTCTTAGTCCTAGGCAACCCCAAAATAAAGTCCATAGAAATCCTCAATTGGGAACACTTTTGCGTGATGATCAGGTTAAGGTTTGTTGAGTCATTTATGGATTACTTTATGTCAGTCCAAGTTGTTTTAAGAATAGCACGCAAAAGTGTTCCCAAAGTATTCTCAAAGTTCTATTTACAACTTCAGTTTGTCCATCCGTTCGAGGATGACAAGTAGTAGATTACAACTTTATTGTGCAAAGTTCAGCCCATAAAGTAATCCATAAATAGAATCCCTCCCCTTCTTAGTCCTAGGCAACCCCAAAATAAAGTCCATAGAAATGTCAGTCCAAGTTCTTTTTAAGAATAGCACGCAAAAGTGTTCCCAAAGTTCTATTGACAACTTCAGTTTGTCCATCTGTTTAAGGATGACAAGTAGTAGATTACAACAATATTGAGCAAAGTTTAGCCCATAAAGTAATCCAAAAATAGAATCCCTCCCCTTCTTAGTCCTAGGCAACCCCAAAATAAAGTCCATAGAAATGTCAATCCAAGTTCTTTTTAAGAATAGCACGCAAAAGTGTTCTCAAAGTTCTATTTACAACTTCAGTTTGTCCATCCCTTTGAGGATGACAAGTAGTAGATTACAACAATATTGAGCAAAGTTTAGCCCATAAAGTAATCCAAAAATAGAATCCCTCCCCTTCTTAGTCCTAGGCAACCCCAAAATAAAGTGCATAGAAATGTCAATCCAAGTTCTTTTTAAGAATTGCACGCAAAAGTGTTCCCAAAGTTTTATTGACAACTTCAGTTTGTCCATCTGTTTGAGGATGACAAGTAGTAGATTACAACAATATTGAGCAAAGTTTAGCCCATAAAGTAATCCAAAAATAGAATCCCTCTCCTTCTTAGTCCTAGACAACCCCAAAATAAAGTCCATAGAAATGTCAATCCAAGTTCTTTTTAAGAATAGCACGCAAAAGTGTTCTCAAAGTTCTATTTACAACTTCAGTTTGTCCATCCGTTTGAGGATGACAAGTAGTAGATTACAACAATATTGAGCAAAGTTTAGCCCATAAAGTAATCCAAAAATAGAATCCCTCCCCTTCTTAGTCCTAGGCAACCCCAAAATAAAGTCCATAGAAATCCTCAATTGGGAACACTTTTGCGTGATGATCAGGTTAAGGTTTGTTGAGTCATTTATGGATTACTTTATGTCAGTCCAAGTTGTTTTAAGAATAGCACGCAAAAGTGTTCCCAAAGTATTCTCAAAGTTCTATTTACAACTTCAGTTTGTCCATCCGTTCGAGGATGACAAGTAGTAGATTACAACTTTATTGTGCAAAGTTCAGCCCATAAAGTAATCCATAAATAGAATCCCTCCCCTTCTTAGTCCTAGGCAACCCCAAAATAAAGTCCATAGAAATGTCAGTCCAAGTTCTTTTTAAGAATAGCACGCAAAAGTGTTCCCAAAGTTCTATTGACAACTTCAGTTTGTCCATCTGTTTGAGTATGACAAGTAGTAGATTACAACAATATTGAGCAAAGTTTAGCCCATAAAGTAATCCAAAAATAGAATCCCTCCCCTTCTTAGTCCTAGGCAACCCCAAAATAAAGTCCATAGAAATGTCAATCCAAGTTCTTTTTAAGAATAGCACGCAAAAGTGTTCTCAAAGTTCTATTTACAACTTCAATTTGTCCATCCGTTTGAGGATGACAAGTAGTAGATTACAACAATATTGAGCAAAGTTTAGCCCATAAAGTAATCCAAAAATAGAATCCCTCCCCTTCTTAGTCCTAGGCAACCCCAAAATAAAGTGCCATAGAAATGTCAATCCAAGTTCTTTTTAAGAATTGCACGCAAAAGTGTTCCCAAAGTTCTATTGACAACTTCAGTTTGTCCATCTGTTTGAGGATGACAAGTAGTATATTACAACAATATTGAGCAAAGTTTAGCCCATAAAGTAATTCAAAAATAGAATCCCTCCCCTTCTTAGTCCTAGGCAACCCCAAAATAAAGTCCATAGAAATCCTCAATTGGGAACACTTTTGCGTGATGATCAGGTTAAGGTTTGTTGAGTCATTTATGGATTACTTTATGTCAGTCCAAGTTGTTTTAAGAATAGCACGCAAAAGTGTTCCCAAAGTATTCTCAAAGTTCTATTTACAACTTCAGTTTGTCCATCCGTTCGAGGATGACAAGTAGTAGATTACAACTTTATTGTGCAAAGTTCAGCCATAAAGTAATCCATAAATAGAATCCCTCCCCTCTTAGTCCTAAGCAACCCCAAAATAAAGTCCATAGAAATGTCAGTCCAAGTTCTTTTTAAGAATAGCACGCAAAAGTGTTCCCAAAGTTCTATTGACAACTTCAGTTTGTCCATCTGTTTGAGGATGAAAAGTAGTAGATTACAACAATATTGAGAAAAGTTTTAGCCCACTAAAGTAATTCAAAAATAGAATCCTCCCCTTCTTAGTCCTAGGCAACCCCAAAATAAAGTCCATAGAAATCCTCAATTGGGAACACTTTTGCGTGATGATCAGGTTAAGGTTTGTTGAGTCATTTATGGATTACTTTATGTCAGTCCAAGTTGTTTTAAGAATAGCACGCAAAAGTGTTCCCAAAGTATTCTCAAAGTTCTATTTACAACTTCAGTTTGTCCATCCGTTCGAGGATGACAAGTAGTAGATTACAACTTATTGTGCAAAGTTCAGCCCATAAAGTAATCCATAAATAGAATCCCTCCCTTTCTTAGTCCTAGGCAACCCCAAAATAAAGTGCATAGAAATTTCAATCCAAGTTCTTTTTAAGAATTGCACGCAAAGTGTTCCAAAAGTTCTATTGACAACTTCAGTTTGTCCATCTGTTTGAGGATGACAAGTAGTAGATTACAACAATATTGAGCAAAGTTTAGCCCATAAAGTAATTCAAAAATAGAATCCCTCCCCTTCTTAGTCCTAGGCAACCCCAAAATAAAGTCCATAGAAATCCTCAATTGGGAACACTTTTGCGTGATGATCAGGTTAAGGTTTGTTGAGTCATTTATGGATTACTTTATGTCAGTCCAAGTTGTTTTAAGAATAGCACGCAAAAGTGTCCCAAAGTATTCTCAAAGTTCTATTTACAACTTCAGTTTGTCCATCCGTTCGAGGATGACAAGTAGTAGATTACAACTTTATTGTGCAAAGTTCAGCCCATAAAGTAATCCATAAATAGAATCCCTCCCCTTCTTAGTCCTAAGCAACCCCAAATAAAGTCCATAGAAATGTCAGTCCAAGTTCTTTTTAAGAATAGCACGCAAAAGTGTTCCCAAAGTTCTATTGACAACTTCAGTTTGTCCATCTGTTTGAGGATGACAAGTAGTAGATTACAACAATATTGAGCAAAGTTTAGCCCATAAAGTAATCCAAAAATAGAATCCCTCCCCTTCTTAGTCCTAGGCAACCCCAAAATAAAGTCCATAGAAATGTCAATTCAAGTTCTTTTAAGAATAGCACGCAAAAGTGTTCTCAAAGTTCTATTTACAACTTCAGTTTGTCCATCCCTTTGAGGATGACAAGTAGTAGATTACAACAATATTGAGCAAAGTTTAGCCCATAAAGTAATCCAAAAATAGAATCCCTCCCCTTCTTAGTCCTAGGCAACCCCAAAATAAAGTACATAGAAATGTCAATCCAAGTTCTTTTAAGAATAGCACGCAAAAGTGTTCCCAAAGTTCTATTGACAACTTCAGTTTGTCCATCCTGTTTGAGGATGACAAGTAGTAGATTACAACTTTATTGTAGCAAAGTTTAGCCCATAAGTAATCCATAAATAGAATCCCTCCCCTTCTTAGTCCTAGGCAACCCCAAATAAAGTCCATAGAAATGTCAATCCAAGTTCTTTTTAAGAATAGCAAGCAAAGTGTTCCCAAAGTTCTATTAACAACTTCAGTTTGTCCATCCGTTTGAGGATGACAAGTAGTAGATTACAACAATATTGAGCAAAGTTTAGCCCATAAAGTAATCCAAAAATAGAATCACTCACCTTCTTAGTCCTAGGCAACCCCAAAATAAAGTCCATAGAAATTTCGAAGTTCTTTTTAAGAATAACACGCAAAAGTGTTTTCAAAGTTCTATTTACAACTTCAGTTTGTCCATCCGTTTGAGGATGACAAGTAGTAGATTACAAACAATATTGAGCAAAGTTTAGCCCATAAAGTAATCCAAAAATAAAATCCCTCCCCTTCTTAGTCCTACTGCAACCCCAAAATAAAGTCCATAGAAATGTCAGTCCAAGTTTTTTTAAAAATAGCACGCAAAGTGTTCTCAAAGTTCTATTTAAAAAGTGTTCCCAAAGTTCTACTTGACAACTTCAGTTTGTCCCATCTGTTGAGGATGACAAGTAGTAGATTCACAACAATATTGAGCAAAGTTTAGCCCATAAAGTAATCCAAAAAAATAGGAATCCATCCCCTTCTTTGTCCTAGGCAACCCAAATAAAGTCCATAGACATAGCTAGTTCATCCAAAGTTCTCTTTGTAAGAATAGCACGCAAAAGTGTTCTCAAAGTTCTATTTACCACTTCAATTTGTCCATCCCTTTAGAGGATGACAAGTAGTAGATTACAACAATATTGAGCAAAGTTTAGCCCATAAAGTAATCCAAAAATATGAATCCCTCCCCTTCTTAGTCCTACGGCAACCCCAAAATAATGTGCATAGAAATGTCAATCCAAGTTCTTTTTAAGAATTGCACGCAAAGTGTTCCCAAAGTTCTATTGACAACTTCAGTTTGTCCATCTGTTTGAGGATGAAAAGTAGTAGATTACAACAATATTGAGAAAAGTTTAGCCCATAACGTAATTCAAAAATAGAATCCTTCCCCTTCTTAGTCCTAGGCAACCCCAAAATAAATTCCATAGAATCCTCAATTGGAACACTTTTGCGTGATGATCAGGTTAAGGTTTGTTGAGTCATTTATGGATTACTTTATGTCAGTCCAAGTTGTTTTAAGAATAGCACGCAAAAGTGTTCCCAAAGTATTCTCAAAGTTCTATTTACAACTTCAGTTTGTCCATCCGTTTCGAGGATGACAAGTAGTAGATTACAACTTTATTGTGCAAAGTTCAGCCCATAAAGTAATCCATAAATAGAATCCCTCCCGTTCTTAGTCCTAGGCCACCCCAAATAAAGTCCATAGAAATGTCAGTCCAAGTTCTTTTTAAGAATAGCACGCAAAAGTGTTCCCAAAGTTCTATTGACACTTCAGTTTTGTCCATCTGTTTGAGGATGACAGTAGTTAGATTACAACAATATTGAGCAAATGTTAGCCCATAAACGTAATCCAAAAATAGAATCCCTCCCCTTCTTAGTCCTAGGCACCCCAAAATAAAGTCCATAGAAATGTCAATCCAAGTTCTTTTTAAGAATAGCACGCAAAGTGTTCTCAAAGTTCTATTTACAACTTCAGTTTGTCCATCCCTTTTGAGGATGACAAGTAGTAGATTACAACAATTTGAGCAAGTTTTAGCCCATAAAGTAATCCAAAAATAGAATCCCTCCCTTCTTAGTCCTAGGCAACCCCAAAATAAAGTCTGCATAGAAATGTCAATCCAAGTTCTTTTTAAGAATTGCACGCAAAAGTGTTCCCAAAGTTTTATTGACAACTTCAGTTTGTCCATCTGTTTGAGGATGACAAGTCGTAGATTACAAACAATATTGAGCAAAGTTTAGCCCATAAAGTAATCCAAAATAGAATCCCTCTCCCTTCTTAGTCCTAGACAACCCCAAAATAAAGTCCATAGAAATGTCAATCCAAGTTCTTTTTAAGAATAGCACGCAAAAGTGTTCTCAAAGTTCTATTTACAACTTCAGTTTGTCCATCCGTTTGAGGATGACAAGTAGTAGATTACAACAATATTGAGCAAAGTTTAGCCCATAAAGTAATCCAAAAATAGAATCCCTCCCCTTCTTAGTCCTAGGCAACCCCAAAATAAAGTCCATAGAAATCCTCAATTGGGAACACTTTTGCGTGATGATCAGGTTAAGGTTTGTTGAGTCATTTATGGATTACTTTATGTCAGTCCAAGTTGTTTTAAGAATAGCACGCAAAAGTGTTCCCAAAGTATTCTCAAAGTTCTATTTACAACTTCAGTTTGTCCATCCGTTCGAGGATGACAAGTAGTAGATTACAACTTTATTGTGCAAAGTTCAGCCCATAAAGTAATCCATAAATAGAATCCCTCCCCTTCTTAGTCCTAGGCAACCCCAAAATAA